>NC_071267.1:26243838-26313838 GCF_023375685.1 Ictalurus furcatus | reverse complement strand
ATAAACGTGTGTGTGTGTGTTTGTGTGTGTGTGTGTATATATATATATATATATATATATATATATATATATATATATATATATATATATATATATATAATATTATATAATATGTATATAATATTATATAATATGTATATGCATATGTAAATATAAATAATATGTAAATATGCTCACATGCTGGTTTATTGACCAATTACATCACTAACTAGCCCATTATTGCCCCCCCCCCCCCCACCCTGTCTATCCAGGTAAAGTGTGCAGCACTGAGCAGATTTGATTTGTTCAGTGGTTCATTCTTAGTATAGTAGTGACATTGAACCTGGCATTGTGTGCGTGTGTGCGTGCGCGTGCGTGCGTGTGTGTGTGTTGGGCCGATTTGAGTGTAACAGGTCCAACAGTGGTGGTGTTGTGGATTTAATCTTAAATCACTTACCAGACTTTACTCTTAGACAAGCCCACCTTTCTGGTCACCTTTAGCATCCTCAAGTCGTCATCATCATCATCATCATCGGTTTCTGACCGTAGTAGCGACTTGACTCTGACTGGACTAGACTGCAGGAAGTGAATCAAACATGCTGTGCATTTTGCGTTGTGGCCAACAATTTATTTATTTATTTATTTAAGTCATTACAGGGCAACAGTAGAGCAAACAAAATCCACTTAGATGGAGAATTTACATTTTACGTAACGTCCCTAAAGAATTTTAGGATTGTTTACAAAGTCATAACCAGCACGGTGTACGCTTTCAAACAAAATCAGCTATCGGTGTGTCGGCTTAGAAGAAATGCAATCGTCTGCTTTAAGGCCTAAAATAATTCTTTATAAACGCGTTTGTGAGCCGTTTGAATGCTGCTGCTGTTGAGGGAGCACAGTCCGTGTGTTCAGGCCAGGGTGTGTATTGTCAGCGTTTTGTTTATGGCGTGGTGTTTTTGTGCGTCCGGGGTGAACAGCAGCGGCTCTGTTCCTCCGTGCCGAGCCTGCGTGTGTGTGCGCGAGCTCAGCGGGGAGTCCGTGAACGGGATACGCAGGACTGAAAGGTCCTGTGAGAGCGTGGGGACCTGGCAGGCCTGCCGCCTGTGTGCCACCTCATCTACATGCACTGGCATGTTCGAACCCCCCCGCGCCACAGGAGGGCGACCCATAATCCCCTCGGCTCGCCTGGGCCTCTGGGAATGACCTACCTCTTCGACAATCTATAACTACCCCGGCTTTCTCTGAACGTTCTGGAAAGTTTTGGAAGGAGAGAGCCGTGGCTTGTTAAGAGCTTCTCGTGGACGCGTTTGTTAAACATCGCACGCTCCATAAATTTACCCGTATAATGTTTTTAGATCTCCTGTCATGCTTTTAGAACCTCTAGATTGTGCTATTGTAACGTGTTGCTGGCTCGCCGCCCCGCTGACTGACTCGTTCTTTTTTTTAGGAAATTTCAGTTTGTTCGGAAAACAGCAGCTAACGTCCTTACCGGGAAGACCAAGAATCTCATTACCCCGATCTTATTAAACCTAGCGGGGGAGGGGTGTTAGGGTTAGGGTAAGTGTGGGTTGCTAAATCGAGAACATTAGCAATACAGTTATGAGGAGGTAAACGTACATCACTCATCACACTTAGCTAGCTAGCTTGTTGCTAACTAAAGACGACGATGGCGGCCATGTTCCCCCCCCCCCACCCCACCCCCCAAGCTCTGCCTTTAAACTGTCTTTAAATCCAGATTTAAAACGTACATGCTTAACTTGGACTATTCTTAGTCTTGGGACTGTTATAGACTTTTTCTATGGCGGGTTTATTTTCTCCCCTCATAGATTTATGGTTAGTTTATTAGTAAGTTATTTATGTTTTATTATGCTTTATTTTATTAGAAACACTGTGTTTCTGACCATCTAAAGCTCTGTAAAGATAATGCAGACCTGTGTGTGTGTGTGTGTGTGTGTGTGTGTGTGTGTGTGTGTTACACTTGTTCATCCTCACAAAATGAAGTATAACAGATGAGGTGTGTGTGTGTGTGTGTGTGTGTGTGTGTGTGTGTGTGTGTGTGTGTAGGGTCGTAAGCTGCTGATCTTGGGCACCACCAGCCGTAAGGACGTGCTGCAGGAGATGGGCATGCTGGACGCCTTCAGCACAACCATCCACATCCCCAACATCTCCAGAGGAGATCACCTGATCGAGGCCCTGGAGGTCAGACTCACTGAGAGACAGAGAGAGAGAGAGAGAGAGAGAGAGAGAGAGAGATGGTGGGGGGGAGGGAGAATGGGTGGAGAGAGAGAGATGGGTAGATTAGAGTAATGGATAAAGTGAGAGATGGCTGCCTAGAATGATAGAGAGATGGAAAGGTGAATAAATAGGGAGACAGATAAATGGATAGATTGATCTAGAGAGGTGGATAAATGGGAGTGAGAGAATAAATGGAGAGATGGACTAATGGTGAAAGAATAACTAGAGAGCTGGATAAGTGGGAAGATGCATAAATGGAGAGATGAATGAATATTGATGAACGGATTAATGATGAAAGGATGGGTGGATAAACAGATGGATAAATTACAGACAGGACAGATGGAGAGGTGGAAACAAGAACACAGATGGGGGGAGGTGGATAAAGTTAATTGGATAGCAAGATGGGTGTATAAAGTTCGACCGATAGATAGGTGTATGGATCGAGTTGGACAGACAGATGGAGGGATAGATAGGTAGGTAGATAGATAGATAAATCCGATGAGATGGAATCTGATTCACTTTAACATCAGAGTCGTTCTGATCGTAACAGTAAAGCTCTGCTGGAGTTATTTCATCTAGAAATGTTTATCCTGGTTGTGTTGTAGAGATGAGCACATTAAGACACTGTGTTATAGAAAAGTGTGTGTGTGTGTGTGTGTGTGTGTGTGTGTGTGTGTTAAAGCTGCTGGGAGGCTTCCAGGAAGATGAACGTGCGCAGATTGCTAAGGAAGTGAAAAGCAAGAGAGTGTGGCTCGGCATTAAGAAGCTTCAGATGCTCATTGAGATGTCCCTGCAGGTGAGAGAGAGAGAGAGAGAGAGAGAGAGAGAGCGTGCGTGCGCGCGCGAGTGCTCCCCTTCCTCTGTGTCTAGACAAGTCCCTGACTCACGGCTCTCACCATTAATCCTGCCAGCTTTGTGTCACTTATCAGTTTTAATTATTTAACATCAAGTGATAACAAAAACGAAGGTGTTCCAGATGTCCTCCCTGTCACATAAAAACGTCTCTCGCGTCCTCCGTCACCAGACACACGTCAACTCGCACACGTGACGTAGCTTCGCTTGCGTCCTGCGTCGCTTCGGCCGTATTGAAAACGTTGCTGCTCCAGCACAGCACCGGTGAGCTCTTCGATTCTGCACCAGGAGGCGTTGGTTTAGTTTTCCATAACGGCAGCTTTAAATCGCGGGTTTTTAATCAACGTGCACGTTCTAATACGTTATCGTTTCTATAGTAACGGCTCGTCCACCGGGCATCCACGTAAACCCGAGCCGATAGCTAACGAACGGAATTTAAAACCGCGCCACTGTTTAACACATGAAAGATTTTTTTGTTTTCTGTCAGGAGTGAAAGGTATGTAATTTTTAGGGAAGGAGTCTCCAGTGTTAGTCAGTGTTCCGTTCGGGGGGATCTGATCCGAGAGATCTGATTAATTGTACTTAATCTACTAGAGCAAGCTAAGCGGAGGAAACATTAAGGACCCGCGAACGAGTGCGCGTTAAAGTACGAGTTCTACTTTGAGTCATGATGACTTGAATGAAATTCCAGCGAGCGCTCCGTCTGTATCAGAGCGTCATGCTTTTATACGCGGTTAATCGGAGTACTTAAGGGCGTTACTGATCTTCGTCAGGAGTCGAATTATTTGCGGCGTCGCTGTTTACGAGTCGTAGTCCTGTTTGTGCTGGATGCTCGGCCGTAATTTCTGTGGTATGCCCCCCCCCCATTTCCCCCTCCCGCGGAGGTATGAGAGCAAGTCTGCCGGGACATGCAGAACGCAGGCGCGCTGCTCCGACGTGACGGCCCTCCCAGATTTCACCTCTTTTTCCTCGCATTCCCTCCTTGCATTCCTTTTTCCACCCCCCTCCTTTTTTTTTTTTTCTTTCCTTCCCCCCCAATCCTTTTTTTTTATTTTTTTTTTTTTGCTTCGCCCGCTTTCTGACTCCAACAGCCACGGGCAACGAGGAGAGATAAGTTATGGCGTACACAGCCATTCATTTTCCTGACTAATCCCTGCCTGTGTGGAGCTCTTAACGCTGCTCTATCGCCTGTGTACGACTTTCTCGAGAACGTATCCGACATTACTCACCCCGATATTCGGATCAGGACGCGCTCCATGTTTTAGGGACGCGTTTCGATTCAGCAACCGTCCCTCGAGGAACTAGTGGTCTTCAAACAAGGGAGAAGTTGTGTGTGTTTTGTTGTTTGTTTGTTTGTTTGTTTGTTTGTTTTTGGTTTTGTTTTTTGCGTTTCGATCGTTCCCTCACACACACACACACACACAGAGACACACCCCAATACACCCTGCATAGAATTTTCCAGAAAATGTGATCACATTGGGAATGTAAATGAACCTCACTGTCGACCCACTGTACTCTACTGTTGCCCCGTTTTTTGTTTTTTGTTGTTTTTTTGTTACCTTCCTTTTCTTTTTTATTGCCCTCTCTTACGTGTGTGTGTGTGTGTGTGTGTGTGTGTGTGTGTGTGTGTGTTTTAGATGCCACATGAGTACAGAGTTAAGAAGTTTTTGGCTCTGCTGACAGAAGAGGGCGCGTAAGTCCTGCTGCATTCTCTCTTCTCCGATCTGGCGTTAAACGTGAATCAGTTAAGCGTGCGTTTATTTAAAGCTTTATTTTCTGCACCGTTCCTGTTTCCTCTGTAGATTGGGCTCTGATAAGCAGGTGACCTTATAAAGCGCCGCCGCTGGAGCACGGCCACACACCCGCCGGCTGTCACGGTGAGAAACGACTCGATGTGTCCCAACTCTGTGTTTTTAATTTCATTTATTTTTACATTCTTTTTTTAAAACCGTTTTTTTGTTTCATTTCTTTTAGTAATCGTGTCTTTTTTCTTTTTTTTTTCTTTTTTCTTTTCCTTCCTTTTTTAAATAATAAAATTTGCAACGGTATCCGGTCATTTTTAGGCAGACCGGTTACACAAAACGCAAGTGTTTATTAAAAACTGTTTAAAAACCTCTCAACACATCCCCCCCCCTCACTTCATTCCCGTGGATTTACACGCAGCAGCCCTTAACGTTACACCACCTGAAGCAGCGCGGCGCGCTTGAAAGTAAGTGCCCCCCTCAATAGACATCGCATTCCTTTCTCACCTAGTTTATCGACTTCGAAACACAATCCGGGATACTTTGTTGTCTGCGGAGCACGAAGAACGAAGAACGAAGAACAGAAGGGCAGTGAAAACAGTAAACAGAATAATAACAGTTTACACCGATCATCCTGTTCAAAAGTTTACACCCCCCTCCCCTGGCTCTTAATGTATCGTGTCGCCTTCTTGAGCATCAGTGAACGTTTGCACCTTTTGTACACAATAGTCGTGTACGAGTCCCTCAGTCGTCCTCGGTGTGAAAAGACGGATCTGAACATCATATAGCCGCTGTTGGAAAGAACTCAAATATGCAGAAGATGCTGGAAAAGTAAAGAACGTGCAGGACCTGGAGGATTTTTTTCTGAAGAACAGTGGGGAGTTTAACTGCTCGGGACAAACGAGGGACTCGTGAAGAACTCTCACAGAACGTAAACACGGCCGTTGATCATCCAGGTCACGACACACGGGATTAATAATCAAGGGTGTGTAAACTTTTGAACTGGTTCGTTTGTGTAAATGCAGTTATTATTATGTCTTGTGGACTCGATGTAAACATCGGTTATGTGAAATAGTTTATTCGTGGCCGGACTAAATAATAATAATAAAAAAACCTAAATGAAGTTTTTTCTAATCCCTCATTTTAAATAGTTTTTAAACATCTTGCAGACTCTGCAGGGCATGTGTAAGCTTACGACCTCAACTGTATATACGGTTTGTGTGAAACTCGTACTACGAGTTAAAAATCCAAGACTCGCTGTTCTTTTTAGGCGTGCCATGCCGAGTGCTGCTGCGGAATCGACGCCGTCACGCCGTCCCGTCCAACACAAGCTCTCCGGGTTAGCGACTCCACCGAACACTGCACACGGACACTGGGGTGTGTGTGTACACACTGCGGTGATCAGTGCTATAGTGGTGAAGGCTGCTAACACCCCCATCCAAACTGGATTTGTGTGTATGTGTGTGTGTGTGTGTGTGTGTGTGTGTAAATAAGGTATGTTGAAGTTGATTAGTGTGTGTATATGCTTACCCTAGGCATTAAACATTCCTGTTTAATCTAAAGTGGTGCCTTAGTCATTATGCCATGTGTTTGAGGTGAAAAAAAATCCAAATGACGAATTACAGTTAGACTCGTATTCTTTGTGAAAGACTTCTGGAATTTTCCTCATTTTAGCTCCATGATGGACTGTAGGCGTGTGAGATGAAACGATATTATCGTCCCTGAACGATTGGCGATTTTATATTACCTTATATTACCAAACCTGCCAGCCGTTATGATTTTTGCTACGCTTTAAACAAAAAAATACTCTTCTTTTTGTTTTGTTTTGTTTGTTTGTTTGTTTTTTAAGCATCAACCGTATAAATGTCTGCCATTTTTTTTTTTTTTTTTTTTTGCTGTATAAAAGTGCCATATTGAACATTTATCACTGCAGAATCACTTAAAAATCCACTTTAAACCTGTA
Organism: Ictalurus furcatus; assembly: GCF_023375685.1. NCBI lineage: Eukaryota > Metazoa > Chordata > Actinopteri > Siluriformes > Ictaluridae > Ictalurus > Ictalurus furcatus. The sequence continues at coordinate 26,307,070 of NC_071267.1, read as the reverse complement.
ATTGGTAGAAATAGTAGCCTTTTAAAAAAAAAAAAAAAAAATTTATTATTATTTTTTTTTGAGGTTCTGGTAGAATCATAATCAATATCTCACAACCCTAATACGTTGGTTTCTCTCGTACAGCGTGTCGCGTAAGTGTGGCTAATGCGATACGCTGTCCGACTAATCTCCTTTTTAAATCCTTTACAGATTTCTCTGGCGGATTCCTTTATTTATTTATTTATTTTTACGTCACTAAATCCCGAGTTATACTTTTCCAATTAAAAAAAAAAAAAGAAGAAGAAGAAAGAAGCAGCAGCTCCTTGGTCTTCATGACGATGTTTGTTTAGAGATGTTCTAAACAAATACATGAATTCAAGGGGGCGAATACTTATGCGCGCAACAAAAGTAATGGCGCCCTTTTAAAGACGCGAGCGTTAACGTGGTGCTGATTTAATGCACGCTGCGCCGTTTAGCTGTCATTCTGGACTCGCTGTGGTCTTTTATGGAGTTTTGCGTGCGTGACCGAGCGTAGATCAGCTGTACTGTATTGACGATCTACGGCTGATTTGGCATTTATCGACATACGCGTGGGAGTATGAAGAAAATCGGCGTTCGTGAAGCCGCTATGAATCCCATGAGACGTTTTAGTACGGTAAAATCTTTTACACACAATGAGTCCCTAAAGTTAGCTGTAGAAATTCTAACGTTTCTATTCGAGCCATCATGACATCACTGATCATGCTTGTCTGAGATTCCTGTTCTTAGTATATCTGTTGAATTGCGTTAGCTATCCATCCCTCTCGGTGTGAATTAAATCTAATTAACAGCTTAAATGTTTATTGGAATGACTGTTTGCGCCATCGCGCTCCACTTAATTATATATGAGTGAGAAACAGATAAGAGTGGGGTGGTCCCCCCCCCCCCCACTCGCCCCACCCGCCCCCTACAAGTAAATGATTTTGCTGTAATGAAAATTATTTTTATTATATGGGAAAACTTTTTTTTTTTTTTAATCATATTAACATGAGGAGAAAGATATTAAATAAATGATTGAAATCACAGAAAATATGTGCGCTGTATGTGGAGTATCATCTGATTTCTTGTCCTACGGTGTCATCGAGTTGTGCTCAGGAATTCCCAGGATGTTTAAAGCTTGAGTTTTTCTTTCATGACCACCTCCCTCCCTCTCTCTCTCTCTCTCTCTCTCTCTCTCTCTCTCTCTCTCTCTCTCTCTCTCTCTGTCATTTACGCTTGGTGTAAGGAGATGCCACGAGCTGACGTAAGCACTGAGCACTGAAATGACAGATTACATGCAGGTTGAGACGGTAGCCAAGAGGAAGATCATTACCCTTTATTAGAGCTGCGTGGGAAACTGGAAACAGTTTGGGCCACCGTTCTCTTAACCACTGATGAGCAAATAAGTTAAACTGGGTTAACTAGGTGTCCTGTAAGGTCACGTATATATAATATAGTTTGGTTAGTTTAGTATGTCTAGCTTTAAAAAAAACATATAAGCAATAATATAGCAATTTATCCATATAGTAGGAGGAAAAAAAGCAGAGTTTAGAAGCAAAAGCATGAGACAGTAAGTCGTTCTTCAAATATATAATCTTAGTTCAGTCATACAGATATATACATTGTATAATAAATAATATTTATAAAAACATAGCATTTCCAGACGATAAAATAAAAAAAAAAAAGGAGAAAAAAGAAAAGAAAGGGAATTAATAACTTTGTACAAAACTTTGGATATATAGCGGGCTGGGAGGAACAGAAAGGAAAGGGAGTGCTGAAATGACCAGTGATGCTGGGTGGAGTTCCTCGTGGGAAGGGGGAGACGATGTGTAGATGTGGCTGTGGATGTTCAGCGGACGATTCCGTCTCGAGGAGGCAGCGCTAATGTCTACCTTCTCCTTCTGTAGTTAAATTTAATGAATGGGATGCGTGTAGGACTGTTGGAACATGTATGGAACCCTGGGCCTGTCTGTTTGTCTGTGAAGCCAGTCATCCCTTCATCCCGTCGTACCCTCCCCCACGACATCAGCCATCGCACACACACTCGGGTCAGGACACTCGGATCGTGTCGCCTTTGAACGTCCAAACAGCAGCTATGCAAAGATTTGAGAATTTAACCTGTAAAGTCTCCCAATTTATCCCCCCATTTCCAAGATCTACAGATGTTAGAGAAGATTAGATGGTTATATATAATTCCTAACATTCATTCCGTTATTCAGTGTGTTCGAAAGTGCAAATTTCACTCTAGAACTCCGGATGCACATGAAGTTTGAGTGTGTATATATAATAATATTGTGTGTGTGTGTGTGTGCATATATATATATATATATATAACGCATCACATAAGAGTTGATCTCATGGCTAACATTGTACCATTTGAGTCATTTCAGCATTATTTTCATCAACGTTTCTTCCCCCCCCCCCCCTATAATTCTGGACATATTCAGTAGGCAATGTCTATGCATTTATTTTTCTGTACATGTCGATCAGTGTGTGAGGTCAGTGACTACTTAAAGGAATACTCCCGTGTTTTTCAACCTACTCTCCATACATCACATCTTTACGCTATGTAAGATTACCACACACCGGAAGTTCAGTTGTCTGAGAAATGAGCTGAAAGTCTGTGTACCCTGAACTCGTTTATAATGGAAGTCTAAAGGGAATTTCTGTTGATAAACCTGATCGTAATCAATGCCAATTCAAATTTTCTCCGGTTAGTGTTTAGACGAGACAGATGAGATGAGAGAAAGCTGTTCTTATAAAGTTTTGTCCAACACTGGAACTATACAGAAACAAATCCGCTTGTTTTGTGGTTCATGCTCCATTAGGACCACACGGGTAACTTTCATCATAACCGTATATTCTTCTATTTAAAAATGTCTCCGAAAAGACAAACTCTATAGATTTACGAGTTTTATTTACAAATCGCAGAAAAAATATTTTGGAAAAATAAATCCATACACCGACGACTGCTCTTAGACTTGTAAAACAGATTCTTGTAATGAAACCCAGTTTAACACGTCATTTGTTACGTAATTTATTCGTGTATTTTAAACTTTTATTGACAGAATTCAACGACTGCCCTTAGAGTTCTATTCGATTAGATTTAAGGAAAAATATCACGTTTCTCATCAAAATGCGATTTCGTTGCGCATGCTAAACTAAATTTCAACAACTTTTCTAACTAATTAGATTGAATTGTGTAAAGTGAGCGTGATCAGTTCACGTAGTATTCACGTAAAATAGTAACATAAAAAATATGGAATCTTTTGGGGATGTCGGAACTGACGTGTACTGTAACTATAGTATTTAAATTAACTTCGTTAAAACGTGTGTGATGGGATATCACCACGGTAACGTCGCAGTTGCGGAATGCCAGCAACCTGGGTTCGATCCTCAGCTCATGTGAGAGCGTGGAGTTGGATTTTAATCAGGCCATTGAAAATACATGATCAAATCATGTCAAATTAAGTAAATTAAACAAGCTTTTTAATTTTCAATGCAGGATAAATCTAGTGTAACTCATCATTTTGCGTTATTTACTTGTGTATTTAAAAATTTTATCGACACAATTCGACAACTGCCCTTAGACTCCAGTGTAACAGTAAATTTTTGCATTATTTAGTCATGAATTTTGACATAATTCAACGACTGCCCTTCGACTTCCATTATAAGAGAGTTTCTTGTCATTGGAAGCTAGTGTAACAGTTCTAATTTCACCTTATTTAGTTGTCGATTTTGAAAGCATTATGGACGGAATTCGTTGACTGTCCGTAGACTTCTTTTATAAGTGAGTTTTTAAAACGTGTAAATGAAATGTGGTGTAACTCAACATTTTGCCTTATTTAGTATTTTTATTTTTATTTTTTTAAATTGGCAGAAATCAGTGACTTCCAATATAAGAGTTTTTTATCAAATTCAGCGTAGCAGGTGTAACGTCGCATTATTTAGTCAGCTATTTGAAAGCATTTATTTAGTTGTGAATTTTAAAACGTTTATCGACAGAATTCAACAACTGTCCATAGACTTCCATTGTGAGAAATTTTCATAAAATTTGTCAAGGGAATCCAGTGTATAATCCCGTTTTTTACTGTTTCGCATTATTTAGTCACGTATTTTAAACATTTACATGGACAACGATAATCCGATATGAACCCGATTAAGACGATACTCTGATTAAGAAACTAGCATGTAAACAGAGATTATTGACGACCTTAATCCGATTAAAGTCACACTCTGAGTAAACGCAAATGGAATTAAGACGTGTGGAGTATTCCTGTTTTAGTCGCATTATCGACGTGCGTTACAGACATGTACACACCTTAATCACACTATCAATGTCGTGTGGGAGTTTTCACCGCATTGTGCGACAGGACACGTACACACACGGCAGCGCTCGACTGTTTGACGCCAAACCAGAGAGCACGGCTGCGTCCCAAACCGCGTACTTACCTGCTGTGTAGAAGGCGAATACACATATTTCAGCTACTATATAGTAGGTAAGTACACGGTTTGGGACGCAGCCCACGGCTTCAAGCAGTCGTCTATTAGCACGTACAGCACGACAAATAATTAACCGCACTTGAAGCGTTCATAAAATTAAAAATAAAAACACCCAAAACTGTATACGGTCCCATAACGTAGACCAACTGTACGTCGATACGTGAAATTCTGGAGGGACGTCGGACGGCATGGCGTGGGGACGTAATGACGTACCGTTAATCGATCTATGTTCTCGAACGTAAAACAGGAACATGAAAGGAATATTCTAAAAGCGACTCATGTAAACACCTTAATCAGAATACTGTCAATAATTAGATTACTGCTGTCCATGTAAACGTAGTCATTGACTGACGGAATTCAACAACTGCCCTAAGACTTCTGTTTGGTAAGTTTTCTGTACTTTTCTGTGTGAAGAGAAATGTGTTGAAATTCTCGTATGTGGTAATTACACGTACGTTACAGATGGTCATTGTGTTGAAAAACGCTGGAGTGCTCCTTTAACTGGTGCACCTGTGCAGGATCAGGGAAGACATTAGGGAAAGCATGAGGATTACGTCAGTAACAGTAGTCTATTCGGGCTTAAAAACCCCAGCCATCAGATGCACTTCAGGCTTCGAATGATCAGTAGTTAAGTAAGCGCGCTCCCTCCTTCACCCCTTTCTTCTCTCACCAGCCCCCTCCAGCTCTGTTCATGTCTGCGTAGTGTGAGAATGTGTTGGGCAGATACGGTTTCAGCCACCAGGCCTTGAGGAGAGACGATCAGAGAGCTAGAGTGACGGGTAGAGTGACACCAGAAGACATTGAGGGTTCAGGTAATAATGTGCTACACTCTTTTCACACACCACAGCTGAAATAAATAAAAAAAAAAAAAAAAAAGAGGAATGCATCAGGAATGATAGTGGTAATCACATGGTAGCTAATTCTCCCAGAAAAGAGGCTCGACTGTTATTAAAGGATATTAAAAGTTCAGGTACCAAAGTGCCACTACCCATGGTATGTGTTCTGTATTCAATACAATCTTGTGAGTAAGTGTGTGTGTGTGTGCGTGTGCGTGTGTGTGTGTACACGCATAGGCTACTCAGTCCTATCTCTTGCAGTCTTTAGTTCGTTCCTTGCCACCCCTGCACTTTTCGCTGCTCCTCATTTGCACGTGTGTACGTCGTAGACTCGTACGCACTCCTGGCAGCTGACGTAGCAGCACCAGTGGAAGATACAGTGGCACTTCTCTTTGCGCTTTTCAGTCCGCGTGTTGTGGCCGCGGCCGCAGCAGAGAAGATCGCAGCCCTCGATGCCGTGAGACGACACGTTGCAGGCACGGTCGCGTGTGCCGAACGAGCCAGTCTCCGGGTTCGGCTCGCAGAAGTTGGGCGAGCCCTCGTAGTAGACTAGGTCTCTCTCGGTGGGGTGCTTGAAGAAGGCGTACTTGGCTCGCAGTGTCTCCACCCAGCCCCGGGACTCGCGGTGTTTTTCCACTACCATCTCAGACGCGCTGTCGTACTTGTCCTTCAGGTAGTCGCCCAGCAAGCGGAAGTCGGGCTGCGCCCACCAGCAGGTCTTCACTTCACAGCTCCCTGACAAGCCATGGCACTTACAGCGCAGGTGCATGTTCTCCAGGATGGTCTTGAGGAGAAAAGAAACATATGAGAACCTGGTTATCCTACATCTTACAGAGAGACTTGTATGGAGGATGCGCCACATAAATGTGTTTTAGAAATGTGTGAATTTGTTGATCTGGTGAAAGTTAAATTTTTTTTTTTTTTTACTTTTACGGAAGGAGTCTCCAGTGTCCGTGCTTTTAACAGTCAGAGGTAAAGGTAAAGCTTTCCAAAACGGGAAAGTTTCAGGACAGAGACATTTGATAACAGGAGAAGCTTGTTTCATGGCTGTTCCACAACATTAAATGTAACTCTAAACCGACAGAAAGTACAATGCTTCGTTCTTTAATAAATACAAAAAAATTGGAGTCATTGACGTATTGTTGCTGTATAAGTGGAATAAAACACTTCAGGACATGCTGTTATAGGAAAGTAATAAAATTCCAAGTGGTTAACAGTAACTTCAGACTTAAGTACTATATCAGACCACCCCATTGTTGGTTACTTTCCTATGAGAGCACGCCCCAAGTGTTTTACGTTTTAAATAGAAGCTTTATGTACTAAAGAAAATGAAGATTTACCCTTTGTTACTGGCATCTCCTCTCGGCACAGCTGCTCCTGTGCTATTGAAATGAACTTGAATACAAACTCCAAACCTAAAAACTGCACAAGCATTCCCTTAAGTTTTAATTGCAAGTCAGAACTTCGTACACCGTTTTGATACCCCAGTTTTGAAGTTACTTACACAGCTCTGGAAGTCTGTAAATGTATGGAATTTTCATGACCTGGAAAAAGTACTAACATTCAGGAAACATTTTGGAAAAAGTGTGAATATTCCACTGTCTTTAGAAATGATCTTAGTTTTGTTTTTGGACTTTCACATTTTGCCTGTTGATGCAGTAGCCTTTACTGTGTAGATACAACACAGAAAGCCTGAATCTGAAATAAGCCTTGTTAAGGATAAAAGCCCTGGAAAGGACAAAAAGCCTGAGTGGCTATTGATATTTACTCTTTCATCATGTTTGGAGGAAAGAACGCTTTCTGTGGCCTATGATAAGTAATTCATTTTTAGAAATACAACATTTAAATAGCCACTGATTAATCAAGTTAGCTGACCAGCTAATGTTAGAGTTGAACTTGAATGCAACGACTCTATAATTATGACTTGGCGAATGGGTCACAGGACCATCCGAAAGCACATGAAGGCAGCAACAGCCAAGTTTTTCCTGCTCATGAAAGGCTTAGAGATTAAGTAATGAGATACCTGGGGTATGTTCGCAGAGAAACCTTTGATTTGGTCCTGAGAAGGTATTAAAGTTTGCTATTTTGAAGCAAATCTTAGTCCCCAGTGCTATGAAGTACTGAGTAGGTCGTCCCTTCCTTAAAATTCAAAATGGGGCACGTGTTGTTCATTATTGCTTTCATATGCTGATTAAATATAGCTTGTAATGGTTAAAGTGTGGGTTTGTGCAGGGGAAGATGCTCCTATACTGGTTTCCTGTAATACTCCTGGTCAAGTGCTTAGTGCCAGGCCTTGGCTACAGGTGTTACGCAGCTGCTGAGCTCAGAGGCAGGTGGGTGCAGTGCTTAGCTAATTCTCATAAGAAGTCCTGCTCATGCGTGCACGCCAGTGGCACTCTGCCTTTGTTTTGGTTTGTTTGCTTTAATTCCCTGGCTATATTTAGCTGCAGAATTCCCCAGCTGCGGCGGAAGGCAGGTGTTTGCGGGCCCCCCGGGGCCCAGCCAAGGCCTCTGACATCATGTCCTGAACTCGTCAGGCCTGCGGCACCTCCCGTGGCCCGCTCGGGAACAATGGTGTGTGAGAGGCAGGTGGGGCGGCCTGGGGTCCTGACAGGGCTGCCTGTCTCTCTGCCTGCCCCTGTGGTCTCTCGCTGCTCCTGTCGAGCGCAGATCAAAGGGCCGCTGTGTTGTGGTGTGGTCTTGCCAATTGCCCCTCAGCAGCCTCAGTGCTAATCGACTCCAGCAGCGAGCTGACGGGCGAAAATCCCGAGCCCTGCCGCTTTCTTTCTCTCCTCCCTCCCACCGCCCTCAAAACCACTAACTGCGTTTACACCTCTGTCACGGAATTCGGCAGGGATGCGAGACATGCGAGGTATGAAAAGATCAGGGAGGTAATTACCCAGTAATTTCACATATAAATGCTTCTTTTGGGGCTAAAAGGCACTCCGAATAGAGATCAGGCAATTCTTGACAGTTGATCTGTCATGCATTTAACACCTTGAGCTGTGGCTGAGTCCCACCCACGGCCAATATAAGAAGAGCTTTGTTCATTGTCTTAGTCACTTAATTCCCTTTTATTGTACTTTATGTCTTCCAAAAGCTGTTATTATTAGCCAAATCTTTTTTTTTTTTTTTTTTTTTTTTTTTAAACCTTCCTTAAGGGAATTTTTTAACCTTGCTTACAGGTTCATTAGATACACCTGCCTTGTAACTAAATGCATGTTTTCAAGTACACTTACCATATAGGTGCACTTTGTAGGTACTAACTCATCTGCAACTATTTATTGTTGCACTTGATCCACTCGTATCAACACCAGACACCACCATGTCATTGCTATTTTGAAAATAATAAACCACCACCCAAATGATATCTACTCATGAGGTGATCTTATGCTGGTTCCTTTGCACTGTTGAACCTGTATGGTGGGTGGACCCGTTGTATGAACAGCATGATTCGAATCTTACCATTCGTCCAGCTTCATTGTTGTGCCGGTTCATGGCGGAACGGGCGTCTGGCCGGTTTTCTCTGGCATCAGCAAACTCTCGCGATACGAGAACCCCGAATTCGGCGTCCTCGCTACAGCCACCCCACTTCCAGCCCTCACCTGGTGGTCCTTTATGGTGGGAATCACAGCCGCACATGGTGGAGGTTCCTTCCGCGCAGGAGCGAGTCACTGCAAATGCCACACCAGCAGAGGCAATTGCATGGACAAAGGCAGACTCTCTAGTGGCTAGGGAAATGGAAAGAGAGAGAGAGAGAGAGAGAGAGAAACAAGGGAAAGAGAACACTGCATAAGTGAGGATACTTTGAAGACGCTTTGAAAAGCAGATTCCAATGTGTGATGATCGGTGCTAGCTTTTAAAGTGATCCAAAAGACGGTGCTGTATCCCGAGGGTCCTGATTTTCCATCTGCAATCCTACTGAAAGTCTCACATCGGACAGTGTCTTAAGGGCACGGATCATTTTCAGTGATGTGCTCCGAAATATCAATGCACTATAAGGACAGGCACGTCTTTGACATGACAGTCTCAATTGTTGCACATGTCGTGTGTGCCTAATGCTACCTCGGGTTTCAGTGACACTGTGTCATCTTAAAGGTGCTCCAGCGCTCCATATTGAGCCCCCGAGGCCACGTGAGTGAAAACCAGCGATGGCTGTATGTGTTTGCTCAGTGAAGGCATGTGCTGAGAGATGGATTTACTCCTCCTTTGAATGCAACAGATTATTAGGTAACTGGACACCATTGTTTCACAATCACAGCACACTTACTCTGGCTTTCCCACTTTTAATCCAGATTCTGTCCCTAAGGGGCCATTGAACCTACCACAGAGGTCTTCATAACGGTCAAGTGAACAGTCCCTGCTACTGCCTGATCGCTCTCATTACCACCTTTCCCACCCATCACACCACTCATTCCTATACGTCCCACATGTACAGACACATGCATACACGTCCTGAGAACATGCAGAGTTTCTACCACTATGAGATCTCCGGCTTGTCATGTTGTAGACAGACTTTAAATGTGGTTTAGCCATAAGGACACTTTGAGCCACACTCAAGGCATGTTTCTGCAGACACCTTTTCAGAACCTGTTTAGGCACTCAGGAATTTTATCTGTTTCCACCACAGGAACATTTCCAAAAACACGGGTGCTTTTAAAGGAACTCATGGATTTTACCACCATAGGAACCTAGTTTAAGGAACTCATGGATTTTACCACCACAGGAACCTTTTTCTGAAACCCAGAAACTGTTGCAGGTACTCAGAAATGTTAGCCATGCTTCCACCACAGTAGCCTTTTCAGAAACCCAGGAACCTTTTAAGGTACTAATAAACTTGACACGTTTCCACTACCTGAATATTTTAAGAACCGAATCTTTTTTTAGGAATTCAGGAATTTTACTCGTGAAATAATCACAAGAATATTTCCAAAGATCCAGGAACACTTTAAGGTATTCTACCTCTGTTTTCAGTACAGGAACCTTTTTAGAAACCCAGAAACCTTTTTATGAGTTCTGGATTTTTACTCATGTTTTCAATATGGGAACATTTTTAGAACTCCAGGAACCTTTTGAGGAATTGAGAAATGCTCAGGAATTCAGGAAACTCAGGAAATTCTTTAGGAACTCAGGGACTTTATCCACAGTTCCACCTGAAGAACCACGTCAACCTCTTTCAGTTTCCACTGGAAGCACCAGGGCCAATTTTAGTACCTGGGTCATAGTTCCAGTAACATTTTTGGTTTCTGGTTGGTGTCTGGTACACTTTTGTTTGGATTAAACACTGCAGGTGTGTCCTTTGTATGTTTCTATTAGTATACTGCTTATGCTAACTGCACGCAAATCTACAATACTGTTAACAACATATTCATACAAAACAAAGCAAAAACACAAAGAACAACCAAGCTTCTAACATCAGATTAGATACCGGATATCAAATACCGCATCAGTCCGTTGCTTACGACACCATCTTTTTCACATTTCAGTTTTGCATTCTTTGATGAGTACCTGCATTATTGCATAAGACCTTTGCAGGAACTACAGTGTTACGTAAGACACAAGAGGCGGGTGCCGTGATCTCTTATTGGCTAGACAGAAAGCATGAATCATCAGAATCAGGTGACTTTCCCATGATGCCATCCATTATGCAGGCACGCAAAGGGATGTGGTCCTATTCTATTCAGCTATCACAGATGATTTATCTCATGAAAATTAGATTGCAAAACTATTCATTGCTTAACAGGATGTAGCTCAAACCAAGTTCTTATTTTCAGCAGGGTTGTGTGTTTGCGGTTCTGTTAGTTTCCTAGTAGATTTGCTGAATATGCACATATTTTGTTTTATGTTCTATTGTTCTGAAGAGCGTAAACACACACTGCTCATTTCTCTTGATGCTTGTGTGTTTGGGCACACACCTCTCAGGGTGGGAGGCCCGATTGAGGCCAAGTCGGTTCTGGCAGGCCCAGCTGGGTCGACTACAACAGAGCGCTGTGAGCCGATGGCCCCAGGAGCTGTGGCCCGGAGCCAAACGCAGAGCTGCTCCCGCTACCTGCTGAGCCCATGAATCCGCCTTTGTCTCCGTGGTGTCACACTGTATTACCCACACAAAAGGTCCCAGCAACCCGCACCCCCACAGCCCGGCTTAGCTCTGCCCAGAGCCGGCCTGGCATTCCCAACAGGAGCAACCCCCACCTCCCCTTCCACCTCTACAGCCACATACACATACCAACCACCTTTTCCTTCTCGCCCTTTTAATTCCTTTTCCTTCTCGTCCCGCTTCTTAAATCAACCCTCAAATTAACAAACAGCCATCCCTAATGTTCTCAAACACCACTACCTTCTTAGTATCCTCCCTGTCTTCAGGCCTCTCTGACCTCTCCCCCAGGCCTCCCTCTGCCCATCATGCACCCCTCCCTACCTCGCTCCCTCCATGATGGGGAAGGATGGGAGATTCCCTTTCAGGCCGTTTTCATGACACAGTCAAAAGGGCGTGTGAATGGGCCGTTCGTGGGAGCCGGGCTGTAAGAGGCACACTGAGATGGCTCATACCGGCCTTCACGCACAGTAGGGGTTGAGCGGAACCCCCCATCCCTTTTCTATTGCTTGTAATCTCATTTGGCCTCCCCTCTCTTTTTCTCTCATTCACTCGCGCACTCGCTGACCGGCTCCCTCCTGACACATAAGCTAACACACTGCTCCTGATCACAGGGCTGCACCTCTTCACCCTCCAGGACAGGCCACCTCGGCTCGGGACTCGCTCGCTATCTCTCAGCACGGTGCACGCCGGTCCAGCTTCCCTGTTGGTTTCTCCTTTTTGTTTAAAGAATGAACAAACGCTTTTCATCCTTTTTGCAATGTGATCTTTCTGGAACCTTGACAGATATCTGTAGAACCTAAACGAGTTATGTAATTAAAGATGGATCTAAATTGAAATCAAGGAAGCATCCAAAAATGGATATTAATTTGAATATAAAGCTCATCCTTGGTCCCCTTTCAGATATGAACAGTGTATATTTCATCTAAAATGTACACGTTAGTAAATTCTACGGTATATTCTGTCCAAAGCTGACAGATTGTACCTTATACGAATGGTTCAGAAAAACAATCAGCCAAGACAATTACCCGAGAGGTGGTTGCTGTCTGACGTTTGCAGATCTGGACTGCCGTGACTGTACAAGCCTTACAAGTATAGCTAAAAATAAAAAAAAAAAGGTAATAGTAAACACTAAAAAGCATGATTTTAGGTTTAGGACTCTTCTGGACACCTACACAGAGGTTTTCATGCTACCAGCACACCTGATCCACATTTGGGAGCACTTGATAATTGGCTAATGAGCTAATTGGGCATGATGATATCCTTCAGGACTGGAGTTGAGAAACCCTGATTTAGTGCACAATATGCCTTGCTGTAATTTATAAACATGGCCATCTTGGACAACTGGAATCACTGTTAGTTTAGTGCAATTCGGTATGACTACTTGAAAGAAGACTAGTTGGAGTAGATGGAAATAAACTGGAAATCTAGAAATGATGGGAGTTGTTCTACTTTGGGTTTAAGAAGTCTTCTTGTTCAAAATGATGCATGTCAAATGGGATCTGAAGCAAGTAGCACTGTAGCTTCAGTGTTAAAGTAAAGAAGTGTTTATATTACATTTGGCTAATATTTTTATCCAAAGCAACTTACAATTGAGTACTGATTGATTTTTGTTCAAGGTCCCAACAATGGCAGCTTGGTAGTGCAGGGATTTCAACTCTCAACCGTTTGATGTGTAGCCCAAAGCCACCACTTCCCCAAGCACATGCTTGACACCCAAACCTGACGGTTCAAGTTCCATATTTGGGACACCATGTAAAGTTGGGTAATTTTTTTTTTTTTGTCCCACAAAACAAGTCCTTTTTCACAGAGGCGAACAATCCTAGAGCCTTTACCTTTGTCGAGCACAGGGCCGAAGATGGCTAGGTTGTCCTTTATGGTGGTGCAGTTCCATCTGCGACCGCGGAACTGGTGCTGGCACTCCTGGATGCCCAGTTTCACCCCTTCAGCAACGCTGGGCATGATCTCGATGTAGTTGCGGCAGAAGCGCAACTGCTTGGGCACTAGACCAGGGATGGAGCCGCACAGGATGGGCTGAGAGCCCAGAGATGAGTACTGTTGCCCCAGAGCTAGGGACCTGTGAAAGGTACAGGGGAAAAAACATACATAAGATTAAAGCTGAAACATTTCTTGGGTGGAACTGGGGATGCGTGTAGCAGATGGACAAAGGGTATTGCTTTAAGGGACGGCATAGATCAGGGGTGGGCAATGTTATCTGGAAAGGGCCGGTGTGGGTGCAGGTTTTCATTCCAACCAACCAGGAGGCACACCTGATTCCACCTGTTTAATCAGTTGATCTTGGCTTTCAATAGATTCAGGTGTGGCTTCTGCTTGGTTGGAATGAAAACCTGCACCCACACCGGAACTTTCCGTATAAGATTGCCCACCCCTGGCATAGATTGAATAGTGGAACAAGCTGTACTAACACACCCTGTTTAAATTTGGCCTGAATGATTTAGATAAACAGGTTTTATGATCTTTGCTTTTGTAATCCTCTCTGGATATAAAGACTATAAGGAGGTTTGTATCGCAATAAACTGACTATAAGTAACAAAGCCCGATAAAGGACACTGTACCTGCATTATGTGCATCATTGTCTCGTATATTGTGATTAGTGCACGGGCTCATCCACAGACATCTGTTTGAAGTCATCTCGCTAAAGTGCTTGCTTTTATTCCGATCTTTTTTTCCCTGCCAGCTCGTATTAATTGGCACATCATCACTGAAGTAAGCTTTGATACCTGAGAACTGAGTCAGCCGTTTGGCTCCTGTCCGTCTTCATCTGACTGCGTGTGTGTTGCAGTTTTACAGTAGCTGACAGGAGAATTGTAGTGCAATGCTCATCTAAGCAGTGGGCATCTGCCTAAACACGGCCTCTGTACCACTGCACCGAAGCAGGCATGCCAGAAACCAATTCATTTTAATTGCCTTCTTTTTCTGCCTGACATAATGCTAAAAAAAAAAAAAAAAAAAAAGCTTGGAAAGAAAAACGTTGCCTGTGTTTTAACATGCTTGCTCTTATGACAGGCTCGAACACAACTGCAGCCCTATTAACAGGGCTGTGGCCTTTGCCAGTGAAAAGTGTCTGAGATGTTTATTTCTGGTGGTGCGCTAAACAAGCACAGTCTCCGTCTTTCCCGCATAAAGCCGCCCACACCCCTTTCAGACAAAATGGGTTCATTGTCATAAACCCTATCTGTGCATCCATAGTTGCATCCTTACCACAAAAAAAGGTCTTAAGCACATCACTACATCCTATTACATTACAAATTGATTACAAAGTTCTGCTGATGAAGCTCTGAATGGTTTTGCGCCGATGCATCTTGCTGATATCCTGAAGCAGTGTAACCCATCCCAAGCACGAACATGTTTTTCTTGTATTCCTTCTGAAACATACAGATAAATTATGTCCTTGTTTAACTTGGCTCTTGGATCTTTATTTTATGATTTGTAGTGATTTTTCTGTCATTGAAGTCACTCCTTAATAAACGTAGCTGATTTATGAGATTTCTTTCATCAAATTAGTTTCAGTTTATTAGTTTATTAGATTAGACTAGATTATTATTTTATTAGTTTAGTTTATCAGACATTATTTGGTACTTTTAGCTGTTTGGATATTGGACTAAAAATTATAAAGCTCTATATAGAGATGTCATGGTACCTATTTTTATTTTCTGATATTTTTATTTATTATTTTTTATTATTTATTTATTTTTTTTAAAAAAAAACCAACACCTAAGCTTTACAATGTGTTTTTTTTATATATATATAAAACAGAAGCACTTCAGTTACTCTTTCACACAAAAATCACTTACTTTGTAATTATAACAATTATAATACAGTCCATCAAGTCTATAAAGTCTAACAAAAGTAAAAAAAAAAAAAAAACATAAAACAAAAAACTGTTAAGTCTCTTTATAGGGAAACATTTCCAGTTCCAAAAAAAAAAATTCCAAATTCATTTCCAATCATGACCATTTGTTATGATATATTTATTGCTGGTATTAGCTTAATACCGATCGCTGCTGCCTCTATTTCTATATAAATAGAACTCCTAGAAGTGACGGTGTGTTACGGTTACTCCGTACACTCAGAATACATCAAGGGTTCCTCAAGGCTTCATTGGCTAGTTTCCTAGAGACATTTTACAGATTTATCTTGTAGGGTTGAACATCCATCCATTTTCTATACCGCTTATCCTACAGGGTCCGCAGGGAACCTGGAACCTATCCAAGGGAGCATCGGGTACACATCCATCCATTCTTCCATTAATACATTACGGATATGCCAATCAGCCTTGTCTTTGGACTGGAGGAGGAAAGCACAGCACGGGGAGAACATGCAAGCTCCGCACACACAGGGCAGCAGCGGGAATTGAACCCTGGAGGCGTGAGACGAACGTTCCACCCTGGGTTTAACATAGAACGTTTAAAGCTTCTTCATGGCCTGTCTTTCTGTAGCATCTAAATGCAAGATCTCTGCTTCAGTGGTGAAACCATCTTCCTCCTACGCTCTGAACAGCCGAGCCATATCCATATCCCTATTCCTTTTGAAACCTTCTAAAAAAAAAAAAGTTCCTAGGATAACACGTTCACTGCTTGTACTGTTCCTACAGTTATTGCTGTTATGTGTATTATTTTCCTGTAATTAGTATTGCTACTGTTTGCATGTCGCTCTGGATAAAAGCATTTCCCAAATGACTAAATATAAACTGTCGGTAATTCCCACAGAAGGACTAAACTAAAGAACCCTTTAGGGTTCTAAACATAACCTTTTATTGTGTATTGCAGGGCATTCCGGGATTTCACAAGCACGTTGGACAGTCTACACCTTCAGGCTACAAATTGGCAAATTATATAATTCTTGCCTGAAAGGGTGTGGTTTTAGACACGCACTGTAAATAAAGAATTATAGGTTGCATGTAGTTACATTCTCAAAGTGTTCTTCAGTTTGTCCCTCTGGGGGGGGACCCATAAAAATTCCTCATAACAAAGGGTTTTCCTTTTCATGTTCCATGTAGGACGTGTTAGAAAGCTAGAGCTATTAACCATCTAAAGAATCCTTCATGATACTTTTACACGTGCAGACAGACATTTGCACTTATTTATTTATTTATTTATTTATTTATTAACTGGCATGGTTTGGAGGGAAGTGTTACTGCAAATCCACCTAAAATTCTTCTGATTGTTCACATGTCTATCCTGATAGATCTCATCCAAGATGGTTTTAGTCTGCAGGATTTAAGCGGTCGTTTAAGATTATTACTCGTCACATTCCACGCGATCCCAAGAAAATCTGCGCGATAACGTGTTCCTCCGTGTCAACTGTGCAACGAAGATACTCTTACGATAGACCTGCGGTTAAAGAAAACGACTACGTTCTGCTTACGTAGAAACCATAAGAACGTGCGGAAAACAGGCTTGCGTAAACACGAGCATGCTTGAGGTACAGTGCCCTCTACTAATATTGGCAGTCTTGGTAAATATGAGCCCTGAGAGAAATATGAGAGGAGAGTCCACCAGCGTGGACCTTAAAATGTGAAGGATCTGGAGAGATTCTGTATGGAGGAACGGTCTCAGATCCCTCGCCATGTATTCTCCAACCTCATCAGGCGTTATAGGAGAAGACTCAGAGCTGTTATCATGGCAAAGGGAGGTAGCATGAAGTATTGACTAAAAGGGTGCCAATAATTGTTGCACACCTATATTTAACAATTTCTTTTTGGATAAACTTGTGTTTTGTTTGCAATTGTTTGATATCCATGAAAGCAGAGTATTTTGTGATTTTTTTTTTTTAACAAAAGATCAAAAGGTTAAACAATGAAGACAATTTTTCACATCGTTCTTTGCTCATTTTTTACCAAGGGTGCCAATATTAGTGGACGACACGCACTGTATGGTTGAGGTAACAAGGATATGTTTTCTGTCATGCATCATCCTGCTGAAATCGGTTGGTAGGTTTATCCACATATTTCGGGTCAGGGGTTCAAGCCCCAGCACTGCCAGGCTGCCACTGTTGGGTCCTTGAGCAAGGCCCTTAACCCTCTCTGCTCCAGGGGGCGCTGTATCATGGCTGACCCTGTGCTCTGACCCCAACTTCCTGACATGCTGGGGTATGCAAAGAAAACAATTTCACTGTGCTCTACTGTATATGTGACCAATAAAGACTCATTATCTATTGCTTAATATTCTTCTTTCTTCGACGCCGATTTGTTTTCTGGGAAAACAAATGTCCGGACATCTCTTTCCACTGACACGCTCGTCCAGGAGATATGACTACGCTACTCCAGTATCGGCGCACTGACGGACTCTCGGCGTGTCCTAGTGTCCCCGGCGGCCGTGTGGAGAATCAGGAGTAAACAAACGCGCTGATCAGAGCGCACTTGCTCGCTCACTCACTCACTCACTCAGCATGACCTCATGGCCCTGCAGGGTGCAACCCTATCACCAGCTCTGACATCGTTGCCTCGCTCGGCCCACACAAAGGCCCTGAAATTGAAGTCAGAGCACAAAAATCCTCCTCGGAGGCATTCTGATTTTTTTTTTTTTTCCTACCTCCCCACCACCACCCTCTCATCTGTCACCTCTCGCTCCATCCATGTACATGTGTGTTTGATGTCACGTGAAATTCAGTGTGTTTCAGCCACAAACTTTCTCTAAGGGAGCCTTTGATACGTGAGACGTGCGTCAGCTGCTCAAGTCTCCACCGCAACGCCTCCCACAACGGGTCAATATAATTGTATAGCTCATCTCTCTCTCTCTCTCTCTCTCTCTCTCTCTCTCTCTCTCTCTCTCTGTATGTATTCAGGAGAAAATTGACTAATTAACTTGTCCTTTTTTAACAATACTTCAATAAGTCGAACCCGTGTTTTAACTGTCTGCGTGTTATTTCATTCCTTTGCTTCGTTAGATGCCAGTTTTATTGGTAATCCGTAATTATTTTCCTCAAACTATGACTTAAGCCCATATATCTGCCAGATCAGCTCCTGAAGTGGTGCTTACTGGAAGCCGAGCTCCTTCCCCTCCGTGTTCGCCGAACGAGTGAATAAGAGGCATAATTACACCGTCTGCAAACTGTCTAACTGTCCATTAATTCTTCACCCATGTGCCGTGTGTGTATATGGTTTCTATATTAAAGGAATACTCCATCAACTTAATCTCAAACCACTTTATCGGTAGCGTATATATAATTACCCCAGACCGAAATTTCAAAACATTTCCTTGTCCAGAGAGCAAAAAAAAAAAAAAAAAAGACATCCTATTTACTCCAAACTCACTTGTAATGGAGGTCTCAGGGAGGTCGTATGAACTCTACAGTATATTATTACACTCTAACAATAAAGCTGTTGGGATTAAAAAAAAAATGCCGTATTATCGTTTCTGTAGTAAGGACTAACACAGAGACCGCCTAAACCGATTTAAAGGAAGGAAACCCCCAAAGCACGGGGAGAACACGCAAACTCCGCACACACAGGGCGGAGGCGGGATTCGAACCCCCGACCCTGGAGGTGTGAGGCAAAAACACTTCAGGACGTGATGTTTTTGGAAAACAATCAACTTTAAATTCAAGTCTGGCCACATCATGACAGTTTGTTGTTGATTATTTTCCTAAAACAACACACCCTCTGGTGTTTTGTTCCTTTCTTACCCAGCTTCCCAACGCTGGATCGAAGCACTAAAAAGTAGTTCCGGATATTTACGCTTCCTTGAATGTTTGGTTGTATCCGTGTACCTCCAGACCCACACCACAACACTGGTACACACAACATTGTGCAAATTTAGAGCTTCATGACTTCATCCATCCATCCATCCATCCATCTATCCATCTATTTTCTATACCGCTTATCCTACTGGGTCACGGGGAACCTGCAGACTATCCCAGGGAGCATCGGGTACAAGGCGGGGTACACCCTGACGGGGTGCCAATCCATCGCATGGCACAATCACACTCACATTCACACACTATGGACACTGGACATGCCAATCAGCCTACCGTGCATGTCTTTGGACTGGGGGAGGAAACCGGAGTACCCGGAGGAAACCCCCGCAGCACGGGGAGAACATGCAAACTCCGCCCACACAGGGGCCAGCGCCTGGAATCGAACCCCCGACCCTGGAGGTATGAGGCAAACGTGCTAACCCACCATGTGCCCTTTGTTGAATTCATAAGTAAATGTTTATTTACTTCCTGAAATAAATGTTCATTAGACTTCCTTTTAAAAAGTGAGTAAACAGGTTCACCATGGTTACGTGACGCTTCCATAAAAATAGTCCATATAAATACTACATATTACAGAACCAGGATCTCTTAGAGTAGCATATAAACTGCTATGTGTTGATCTGTCCTATATGTAAAGACGTGTGTGTGTGTGTGTGTGTGGGTGTTTGTGTGGGTTTGTGTGTGCATCTGCACATTGCTTATACGCGCACTGGCTTTCCAGCACATGTAGGAGTGATCCGCATCGCCGGTTCTGAAGTGGGGGAACTCCTGCAGATTAATTCAGACGCGAGTTTGTCTGTGCGTCATTGTCTCGCTCGTACAAACACACACCGAGCTGAAGGTGTGTCGTAAAACCTAACCGACTAGCGACATTTGAATCGAGATTTTCTCAATTCGTTATGATGACAGGCGACGAATCCAGACGATCGACTCGAACGGTTCAGCGGACCGATCCTGTAGTTCGTGTGGTCCGACGTTTCTACGGTTCCCCGCTCGCAACTTCAGTTCCCATTTACTGTTTAACTCGCAACAATGGAAGAAAAACAAAACTCATAACCGTGGTGGTTTGATCCTATCCTGCCATATACGACCTCTGGAACGTGTGTAGAGGCGTTACGAAGACGAATAAAGCTTAAAAATGAAGTAGCGGCGATCACTGGCGCATAGCACACTGAGCTTGTTTTGCTAATCTAATCGGAGACGTACGGAGCAGGGCACGTAAAATCCAACGCTCGATTTTCACACCAATTCGTGCGTTGTTTAATGAACTACGTAGTTTTACAAGCATTGTGTGCTGCTAGCTTCAAAGAAACAAACATGCAGGTTAGGAAGCAGAAATTGGTGGGTTGGATCTGGTTTTGGTGGCCACTGGTAGAAACTCCCGAGTTGGAACAGGTGCATGTCTGAGCAGGTCAGACGGCCACCTCTAGCCCTCAGGCTATCCCTTCCTCCCTCCCTCTTTTTCAGTCTTGCTCTTTCTTCATCTCTCTCTCTCGCTCTCGCTCTCGTCTCTCCCTCCTTTCCCCTCCCCTGGCGATGTCTGGTGCTGGGTGGGCCGAATCCCCGTGATTCCACGGGGGAAAAACAAACAAAACAATTATGACACATTCTCATGGGCTACTGCAAACCACAGAAACTAGTCGTATGAAGAGAGGGGATTCCTCTGTACACAAACTGAATCAGGGTGTCCAATCTAAACACTCTGCTCAGGGTTACGACAAGTCCCGACTCTCACTGAGGCACCTGTATGTGTAGTGCATTACTCAACGTTTATTCATTCATTCGTTTTGAAAGAGACACACGACGACACCTCTCGCTAAGCAGCGTGGTTATAGACGTACAATCTCACTGCTAGGCTTAGAATCAAGTCACCTACATGTTCCAGGAGCACCTGGGAGGTCGATCGCTCTATAGCGGTTAGTCTGAGCTAGCTTGTGTCTCGCTTTTGCATCTGAAAGCTGTTGCATTTACGGGAAAAAAAAAAGCAGAAATAATTCTGCCGTCGTATAAATGAGGGGAAAATGTTTACTCTTGGGTTCTTTGGATAGTTAAGAGATTCTCCAGAAGGTCGTATGTAGAACTCAAGAACCTCACTGAATACATAAACACAGTGTTGTAAGGTTCTACACACCGCAGTGAGAAAAACCGGAGCTGTGAAGTTTCTAGATTTAAGTAGGGGTCTACATATCTCGATCCTTTGTATGGTCCTTCATATAAACGAAGACTTTTATTGATACCGTTTCTAGAGTTTGACCCCGTAACAGACCGGGTTATAACGGATATGGATATATATATGGAAAATAAAGAAATCAATTCAAAAGTCACAATGAAGTTAAAAATTTGAAATTTCTCTAGAATATTATATAAAACATTGAGAGGGAAATGATAACAATACAGCAATATAAAAATATATTACCACAACATTAAAAGCCTCTTTGGCATATATATATATATATATATATATATATATATATATATATATATATATATATATATAATTTGCCACACATATGTTGATATCCCTTGATATCTTTTGTCTCATTTACACTGCCATCATGTCACCTTTTTGTCACCTTTTGTTTTAAATTATATATATATATATATATATATATATATATATATATATATATATATATATTACATTTTTGTCCTTTACACTTTACTGTTACTGTTACACGTTAACTCTACTGTTAATAATATACGTTAGGGTCAGCTGTCTGGTCAAAACTGATGCTCATTTTGTCATGTCCTGTCATTTCCGATAAACAAAGGCGTGTGGTGTGTGTGTGTGTGTGTGAGAGAGAGAGAGAGAGAGAGAGAGAGAGAGCTATTAACTCTTTGTGTCAGGAGAATTCAGAAGCCCTTTGAACTTGTGGATTTGTGACATTTGACCTGAACAGCTCTTGAAAAGGATGCCTTGTTAAAGTAGTGCTTAAGTTCATTACAAGGCCATAGATTGGGCCTGAGCCTGGAGGCAGTGTACAGGTCAGAGAACAGTCACTGCTCACCTCTGGCTCTCTCTCTCTCTCTCTCTCTCTCTCTCTCCATCATCCCTGCAAGCTAACACACGCCGAAACACACCGTCCATGTAGAAATATTTAATTTACTACACTGGAGATACAGTGTGCTATTCATACGCTGCTATATTTCTCCGCATTTTTTTTCCACGTCTTTGCGAGCTTTAAATCCTTACAAATCAATCCACCACTGTGGGCAAACTACACGTGATGGAGCCATACATCGAGTTGCCATACAGCAGAGTTGATTCACTTCCTGCAGGTGAGTCGATTCGGAGTTGACTCATATTCACACTACTAAGAAGAGACCGCCCACCTGGCTGTGATGCTCTCGGAGTGTAAGGGTTGTGTTCTCACCTGCATTCACACACACGCTAAACACGGTATACGTGAAAGCGCTCTGAATGAATCCCGAGTTCATTGAGAACTTGAGAACTTAAATTCGGGCTCCATTAATGAGAAAATTCTGCATCCCACGTGATTTTCAAACGTTCCTCTTATTTTACACAAGTACTCTAACATGTCAGCGAATTTCGCATCAAGATAACGATCCTAAATATGAAGCAAAATAAACAGGAAAACAGTTTAAAGTTTTGCCGTCATGCTCTCAGTCTCCAGAGCTGAAGTGAAGAAGGCAGCGTGTAACGGCTGAGATTTAACCAAAAATATTATTACGGAGATGATCCAAAAGCTGCTCAGAGGATGTGAAAGAGGTTAGAGAGAGTTAGAAAGGAAAGTTCATCAAAGTTCATTATTCATATTTATTACATTCAGAAAATTTTTGAACAGTAATACACACCATCGGACGAACTGGGTAAATGAAACTGGTTTTGGGGTTTTTTGTCCTGGGGGTGCACAAACTTTTGCACTCAACTGCATGAACATTCCATAATAGACTTTCTTAAATAAGAGCCATTAGATCTATTTATCTATCTATCTATTTCGTCAACTTCATAATTATTGGCATCCTATCTATCTATCTATCTGTCTGTCTGTCTATCTATCTTGTCAACTTCATAATTATTGGCATCCTATCTATCTATCTATCTGTCTGTCTGTCTATCTATCTTGTCAACTTCATAATTATTGGCACCCTATCTATCTATCTATCTGTCTGTCTGTCTATCTATCTTGTCAACTTCATAATTATTGGCACCCTATCTATCTATCTATCTATCTATCTGTCTGTCTGTCTGTCTATCTATCTTGTCAACTCCATAATTATTGGCTATCTATCTATCTATCTATCTATCTATCTATCTATCTATCTATCTATCTATCTGTCTGTCTGTCTATCTATCTTGTCAACTCCATAATTATTGGCTATCTATCTATCTATCTATCTATCTATCTATCTATCTATCTATCTATCTGTCTGTCTGTCTATCTATCTTGTCAACTCCATAATTATTGGCTATCTATCTATCTATCTATCTATCTATCTATCTATCTATCTTGTCAACTTCATAATTATTGGCACCCTATCTATCTATCTATCTATCTATCTATCTATCTGTCTGTCTGTCTATCTATCTTGTCAACTCCATAATTATTGGCTATCTATCTATCTATCTATCTATCTATCTATCTATCTATCTGTCTGTCTGTCTATCTATCTTGTCAACTCCATAATTATTGGCTATCTATCTATCTATCTATCTATCTATCTATCTGTCTGTCTGTCTATCTATCTTGTCAACTCCATAATTATTGGCTATCTATCTATCTATCTATCTATCTATCTATCTTGTCAACTTCATAATTATTGGCACCCTATCTATCTATCTATCTATCTGTCTGTCTGTCTATCTATCTTGTCAACTTCATAATTATTGGCACCCTATCTATCTATCTATCTATCTATCTATCTATCTGTCTGTCTGTCTGTCTATCTATCTATCTATCTATCTTGTCATCTTCATAAGTATTGGCACCCTATCTATCTATCTATCTATCTATCGGTCTGTCTATCTATCTTGTCAACTCCATAATTATTGGCACCCTATCTATCTATCTATCTATCTATCTATCTTGTCAACTTCATAATTATTGGCACCCTATCTATCTATCTATCTTGTCAACGTCATAATTATTGGCACCCTATCTATCTATCTATCTATCTATCTATCTATCTATCTGTCTGTCTGTCTATCTATCTATCTATCTATCTTGTCAACTTCATAATTATTGGCACCCTATCTATCTATCTATCTATCTATCTATCTATCTATCTATCTATCTATCTATCTCTCCTATTTATTTTAGAATAACAAATAACTAATAAAATAACTAAAGTTTAACATTTGGATCAGAGATCTCATTTTTTAAATATTATTTTGTATTCTATTAATCTTGTTTACTTATTGAAGGTTGGTTATTATATAATTATATAATATGCATATACATCAGTGTACTATTATATTTTTGATAAAATATTTTTATTAATAATATATTATATAAAATATACTATATATATTATATGATATATATAATATGATAAAAATAAGTTTACAGTAAAATTATTAAGGCCATTTTTTTTAAATTTAGCCTAAAATTCTAATCTAATCTAATTACTCTCATGGCCAAAAATGGTGCTTTAAGGGTTCTTTGGATGGTTTTGGGTTCCAGTTTTTGCGTGGTGTTCTACTCGGGACACATTTAGGTATCAACACTGTGTTTTAGGATTCTACAGAGAAACTTTGTAGAAACCATGAAGAATGTCACAGTACATTCAAGCAAAACAAACAAACAACAACAACAACAACAACAAATAGCACAATAACTAATTCTGGCTCTGTCTGCTGTGGTGATTAGTCATATCTGCAGATGAGTGCAAAAGTTTGTACCCCCAATGCAATAAAAGAGTTCAGTTTACCACTATTTTAGAATTTATCTAGAAATAAAAGGAATTCCCAGAAAGTTAAATCTGAAAAGCTGTGAAACTGTAGAACGACAAGTTAAAAGAAGATTTTAGAAACATGTTTATTAATCCCTCAGGGAGGCATTACAGTGTTACAGAGAAGGGTCTAACTAGAATAATCTCTTAAAGAGAAACATTTTGCATAGCATTCTGTTCTACATAGTCTCAAGAAGAACAAACACACAAGAACACATACTGTGTGATCCAAAAATGTGAGCGCACTAGCAAATTTTCTATCAAATTTAATCCTTTTTTTTTTTTTTTTTAAATCATTACAAATGATATCATATATTATATTGTATTTTCATCATCAACAAATATAAGGTGGTTACACCTACACATATTGACACATTTCAAGCTTTAAAACGTCTTACTCTTTATTCTACTGGCAGATTATTCCCCTTCTTTCCGGAAACAGACGCTCAGAACGAGCAAAATGATTCCCGACTAGAACAAGCACGAAATTCATTTGAAGAAGTATAGACAGAGGTTTAACAATCATAAATCTGGTTGATGAAAAGTCTATAAAGTAGATAAATTTGACTATGTTCAAATCTTAAGCTTTAAGATCTCGAAAGATTTTCTAAACAAAAATTTTTGCAGTGCGGTCTTCACCAAGGTACGTTGTGCATTTTAACACACACACACACACACACACACACACACACACTCACACACACACACACATATATATATATATATATATATATATATATATATATATATATATATATATATATATATATATATATTTTTTAATATTTTCACTCAAGCCTGACGTTGATGTCTGAAGCCATCTCGAGACGAGAGGTTAAAACAGGAGGCCGCATATTTGGGCAATAACGCAGTTTTCAGTGTGTTAAAAGTGAGGAGAACGTGTTTGCCCTAGGCTGCACGACCAAGATGAGGCCCAGAGAGAGAGAGAGAGAGAGAGAGAGAGAGAGAGAGAGAGAAGAGATGAGAGGGATTAGAGAGAGAAGCAGCCTGTCAGAATCCATTTCTCTCTCTCTCTCTCTCTCTCTCTGTGTCTCTCTCTGTGTATGTCTCCCGAGGCACTGTTTGAAGCTTCATGGAAAGTAGGGTGGTGTGTTGTTAGCCTGGGTGAAGGTGGAGGGGGTGTTGTTCTGTCGCTACTTGCACTCATCGGCACTCCCCATGCTCGCAATGCTACTTTAAAAAAATAAAAAATCAAATCTTAATCATGCTAACTCTAGATTCTTCCTTTTTTTTTTTCTTTTCGCATCATTAACGGTAACGGGAACAACCTTTCTCTTTGGTCTTAACATAATTGCGGCTTGTTGTTTGGCTCCTTTTTAATTAAGGGTCACGGCGTGCGCCGTCTCTCAGCAATGCAAGATGGCTTCCAGTGTTAAAAGGCATGCGTCTCTGTAATTTATTCCACGAGTGTGTGTTCATCACATACTGCCGATGGCTGCACTTTTTTTTTTTTTTTTTTTTTTGATGTGTGGAAAAAAAAAAGCAATTACCTCGACAATTTTTTTTTTCTCCCTCCACTCGCACGCGTTAATGATAACGAACGATTCTTTTTAAAAA
Organism: Ictalurus furcatus; assembly: GCF_023375685.1. Lineage (NCBI taxonomy): Eukaryota > Metazoa > Chordata > Actinopteri > Siluriformes > Ictaluridae > Ictalurus > Ictalurus furcatus. Next base: position 26,280,430 of record NC_071267.1, on the reverse strand, counting down.
CACAGAGGCTAAACTTAGCCTGCTAAGGAATCATGTTGGACAATGATGAGTGCTAGAGTGTGGCAAGAAAAACAAAAAAAGCAAACAAAAACAATCAAAAACCGGATGCGCGTTTCGACCCGCGAGTTTTACTCGCCGCAAGTCTTCCACTCGGGTATGGAGCGAGGGAATGAGTGAGTAGGTGAGAGAGGTATTGAGAGGGGCGAGCCGGGCGTGTGGTCGCAGTTTCTCATCTGTGATGCCAATCCAGGACGAGAAGCCGAACTCGATGTGTTTTTGCTTTTGCCAAACTTCTTTTTTTTCTTTCTTTTTTTTTTTTTAAATTCGCTTTCCAAGTGCTCAGGGCTGATCAGATAAAAAATGACAGAACTCCTGAAAAATGTTCGAACCTGTTTACTCTGCCTTCCTGCTAAACCCCCTCCCTCTCTCCCTCCCTCCCTCCCTCCCTCGCACGACTCGGCGGAGACTCAAAGCCAGCTCCTGGGACGGGGATCCCCTCCAGTCAAAACACTGAGCCGCTGCCTGCGCTGCAAACTCCTGAACGTGTCAGGCGGCTCGTGCACTTACACGAAGACTACTCACACACACACACACACAGTTTGTACTGATTTTAATTTGGATGAACATTCCTCAGACAGACAGGGAGACAAGGACAATGCTATAGATCACATCCTGCCCATGCACCCCGCCCTTTTTCATGTGAATATATAGGCTATACAGGATATTTAAATGAAAAATATTCCCTGAATGACTTACACATTAATCTTCACAATAAACATGTGATCTATAACCGCGTTCCAGATTTTGTGCTGAGACAGCGATGCAGCAGCGCTTTAGTCTGTCCTTTAGTCTGTGTAGCTCTCTCACCTACTCATCTACACTTCAGCAATCACACTAATACCCACGTAAACACCAACACACTTGTAGATCGCTGACTAGCCGAGCCGAGCCTCATCTTTCACATGAACGTGACGTTGAATGTTGCTGGGAAAGATTTCCTCTGTTGCTTTTAGGAACTAAATAGAACCAAAATACTGTTGGTATCTTTATGTTTGAGATTGTTGATTTTTTTTTCTCCTTAAACCTTAAACTTATACTGAAGAGATTCTGAGTCTGAAAACCTCGAAGTGACGCTGGTTATAATTGTAAAAACCTTAAAGTGATTCTGATTCTGAAAACCTTTTAAAGTGATTCTGATTCTGAAAACCTTAAAGTGATTCTGATTCTGAAAACCTTTTAAAGTGATTCTGATTCTGAAAACCTTAAAGTGATTCTGATTCTGAAAACCTTTTAAAGTGATTCTGATTCTGAAAACCTTAAAGTGATTCTGATTCTGAAAACCTTTTAAAGTGACTCTGATTCTGAAAACCTTTAAAGTGATTCTGATTCTGAAAACCTTAAGGTGATTCTGATTCTGAAAACCTTAAAGTGAATCTGATTCTGAAAACCTTAAATTGATTCGGATTCTGAAAACCTTAAAGTGATTCAGATTCTGAAAACATTAAAATGATTCTGATTCTGAAAAGCTTAAAGTGATTCAGATTCTGAAAACATAAAAATGATTCTGTTTCTGCAAACCTTTAAAGTGATTCTGATTCAGAAAACCTTAAAATGATTCTGATTCAGAAAACCTGAATATGATTCTGATTCTGAAAAGCTTAAAATGATTCTGATTCTGAAAACCTTAAAATGATTCTGATTCTGAAAACCTTAAACTGATTCTGATTCAGAAAAGCTTAAAATGATTCTGATTCTGAAAACCTTTTAAACTGATTCTGATTCTGAAAACCTTAAAGTATTTCTGATTCTGAAAACTTTACAGTGATTCTGATTCTGAAAACCTTAAAGTGATTCAGATTCTGAAAACCTTAAAGTGATTCAGATTCTGAAAACATTAAAATGATTCTGATTCTGAAAACCTTAAAATGATTCTGATTCTGAAAACCTTTTAAACTGATTCTGATTCTGAAAACAAAGTGATTCTGATTATGAATCTAAAAACCTTAAAGAAAAACCAACTGGAGGACTAAATGGTGGTGAAACGTTCGTCCTGTTAACGAGTGAACATGAGATTTACAGCACGTTCAATCAAAGGTATTTCCCTGCCAATATTCCCAGTAAAGATAACAATGTGTGCACGTTTGAGATGTTCACTGATACCTCATTTATTTCTCACTTGAACTGTAGCACATGCTTTAGATTTCTGGCAAACAGCCTCCTCATGGTCAGAGTTGTACCAATCTTTATGATCAGTCTGTATTACTGAGAATAATAAAACTAATTCAGAGCACAAACTAGGTTAGTTAGTTAGCCGATACTACCTAGGACTGGTAAGAGCGTAGTTACAAGGGTTACTATGGATACGGTGGTTGTTGTACTCTTGTACATGGCGTGTATATTAACTATTGTTTTAGTAATACAGTAAGTAAAGAAATCGAATAATCAAGGTGTTTTTATTCATTTTATACCACAGCAATTTATGAGGGATTATCATTTATACTCATTAAAGAATAACGCATCATAATTTTTTTTTTATCCTTTTATAGTTACATTTAAAGCTGTTCTCACTTCAAGTCATTCCCTCACCAGTCTCTCTCTTCTTTCTCTCGAAGTTAATACGACAAAGTGTAAATTCCTCTGTCCTGAAGATGTCACAAGATTTACTGACTGTTAAAAAAAGAACTGACACTGGAGACTCCTTCCAGGAATGAACAAAAGTCCCTGTGTTAGTTGTTACTACAGAAACTATGATGTATTAAAACAAGCGCACTAATATTAAGCTGCACTACTGTCAGAGCTGAAAATGAATCAACACCTTCTGACCAATCAGAGTCCTGGATTTGACAGCACTGTGGTGTAACAGTTCTACTATAATGACAGCTGTGTTTTAGATCATAATTATCATGATTATCACACACACACACACACACACACACACACACACACACACACAGGAACAAACATGCTCATTAGTCAGGAAAGCCCTGAATCTTTTCCTTCTTTCAATCTGGTGGTTCGCACATCGTTACTTCCTGCTTTTTAACAGTGAATCTCTCCATCAACTCCCGTCTCTATCATTTTCCTGTCTTGCCCTCTTCTTACACACACACACACACACACACACACACACACACACACACACTTATGTCCACTTACTCACCCACTTACTCTGTCTCTGTATTCTGCAGTGTGTGTGTGTGTATAAGTGTGTGTGTGTGTGTGTGTGTGTGTGTGTGTGAGGATGACCTGAAGAGATAACCTGTGAGGTCTGGATGATGCACGGGGTGCAGGTGTAGCCTCTGAGTCATCAGGGTCCTGAATGAGGGTCTGTAGCACTGGGGTCGTCTCACTCTTATTGGCCTTGTGAGGGTTCTGTGTGTGAGTTTATTATACACACATTTTCAGCATATCTGTCCATCTGTCTGTCACACAAGCCTGCACTCGAGTCATTAAGCCATATTTCAATAAGTGAGGATCTGGTTTTAGATTAGTTTTAGTGCTTTGTGAATACAATTCTATATATTTTTATTATTAGGGCTGTAACCGAACAGATAATGTCTTCTAAACAGATACAAATTCTAGGAGCAGTTTTGATTCTTGATTCGGATGATTCTTTGGAGATGGATTTTTCTTTTCTTTTTTTTTCCCCCAGATATACAAGATGTCTGATTGAGAATTGAGGTGCACATCAAGGCTGGGATTCCATGATATGCAGCAAAAAGGAAAATGATTCTTTGGTGCTGTAAATGATTCATTTGGGAAAAGAATTATTCTTTGGCAAAAACAAAAAACCCCAAAAACCCACAAACATTTAATTTGTGAGCAAAATGATCTTTTGGCAATGAAAATGATTCTTTTGTGAGCAAAATCATTCTGTTGTGAGGAAAATGATTCATTTGTGAGCAAAAAGATTCTTTGGTGAGGAAATTGATTAATTTGTGAGCAAAATGACTCTTTTGTGAGCAGAATGATTCTTTGGTGAACAGAATGATTCTTTTGTGAGAAAAATCATTCTGTTGTGAGGAAAATGATTCTTTGGTGAGGAAAACATTTCTTTTGTGAGGAAAATGATTCTTTTGTGAGGGAAAACGATTCTTTTTGAGGAAAATAATTTTTTGTGAGGGAAAACGATTCTTTTGTGAGGAAATGTTTTGTGAGGAAAATTATAATTTTGTGAGGAAAATGATTCTTTTGTGAGGAAAATGTTTTGTGAGGAAATTGATTATTTTGTACTTAAAATGATTCTTTTGTGAGGAAAGCGTTTCTTTTGTGAGGAAAATGATAATTTTGTGAGGAAAATAATTTCTTGTGAGGAAAATGTTTCTTTTGTGAGGAAAACGATTCTTTTGTGAGGATATTGATTCTTTTGTGATTAAAATGATTCTTTTGTGAGGAAAATGATAGTTTTAGTGATTCAGTGGTTCTAATAACACACTGGCCCAACACTTATTTAGATCGCTTCCTTATTCGTATACCAGATCATTTAAGAGATGTCTCTGACAGGGAAAGGATTCTGTTGGTCCTATGTAGTTCTCACCAAAGGGACAAACTGAAGAACCTTTTAGGGTTCTAGATTTAGCATCTAGGAATACTTTGTACTCCTTTCTATGTTTGTTTGTTTTTCCTTTGCAGTTTAGTTCAGATTTCATTTTAATTCCAGCTAAATTGCTGAAACGTGCTCGATGTTAGACAGTCGCACTGAACAGATCTGGGTTTTGAGTTTTCGAGCAGATCTTTGACGGAGAAGCTAAAGCAGAGGTCTGATGAAGGAATTTTTAGAGTCTCGTTCACGCAGTTCGCATCGCTACACATGAGCCTGTACGGTGTGGGAAGTGAAGCTAATATGAGTGGATATTAATCTGGAGCTGCCGTGCCTTTATCTGCACAGAAAGATAAGTAGATAAGTCGCTCTCTTCCTGAGTGTGCAGTGTGAGAGCTTTATCCTGCCGTGCTTTTCAGCCTCACTGTATGAACACTGCGCCACTCGCCCCGTAACACCCCCACCCTCACCTCCACCTCCACCTCCTCCTCCCCGACCGTTATTGATATTGAACCTATAAGTCTGGGGGAATAACCTTCTTTTCTTCCCAGCCGGTGTGTTTGCATTCAGCTCTCCTCTCTTAAGTTGCTGGGCGGATGCCTGGACATCCTTGATCCTTTTCACACTGAATTGCAAACGGAGGATTTTCCCGCACTAAGTATCATTAAAGTGCTCCTAGTGGCCGTCGTGCAGGGGGTGTCGGCCTGGATAATGACATTCCTGAAACCCAGAGATGGCTCCTAAAGTCCTATTGAAGGCGAGGCGACAGGAGCAGGTCAGGATCCCCCCCACTGACTCCTCAGGCCTCGGCTCATCTCATTCACTCAAAAAAAAAAAAAAGTGAAAAAAGAGAGAACATTTCTCTCTGTCTTTACTTTAAAAAACCTTTAATGCTGTTTTAGTTGATTAAAAAAGTACTAAAGTATGTTTCTGCACATTATAACTTTATTTAATTAACTAGATTTTAAACATCTGATCAAACCAGTAGTAATTTGCATGAAAAGGTCTACGATCCAATCATCTTTGCGCAACAGTCATCGTCAGTTTTTTTTTTCTCCAACTTTCCGTATATTAAATCCTTTTCTAAACATAATCGCATGAAGATATCATCAATTCCAACAACCCACGACGACATCTTCAGATTAAATCGGATTTTTAATTAAGGTGAAAGAAAACATTTGAACTCTGACTCCGCCCCTAACCCAAACCTCAACTTTTGTAACATTTTGTGAAACATTTGGTCCTGATATCTAACCTCGTTTCGAAAACGTTCAAAATCTTTCACTCAGGTATAATTTTGACTCGTTTCTTCACAATGCCTCAGACTCTCAAGTATAACTTTTTCGCTTCTCCATTCCAACAGGAATAAAGTGGAGGATAATGGAAAACTATTTATATATCAGTGAACGGTGCCTGGGTCAATTTAATAACAATCAAATCGTGCTGGAAATAGACCTGCTCTCTGGTCTCGGGTCTGGACTCGACGGTTGTGGGTCGGTTTCCTCGCCTCTGATTGATCACAGATGAACGATAGTTTCGAAGGCCAGCTGGATTCAGAGAGCACGTTCGTGTTTTTTTTATTTTTATTTTTTTTATTTTAAAAGGTGCTCTCATGGGAGAAAACCACAAACGTTTCTGTCTGTCTGTTATTTTATTTGGAGTCATTTGGAGAGACCGCTGAGGCTCGGCTGAGGCTCGACTGAGGCCCGGTGTGAGGAATCACTCATCATCCGTAATACGTATGCAAACAAATAAAGCGGAGGAACCTGACAAGCACTGAAAAACTCCATGCTTCAGGATTTGCTGAGAAAAAATCTGTATTTTGGTACGGATTAAGTATTTATCTAAAGAAAGTACTGAGATGAATCGAGTCTAAACATCAAAATGGTACAACATTTTAAAAGAAGGGATTTGGAGGAAAGTCTTTATGGCTGTTTTTAAAAGTATTGGCCCCCACACAGTACATTTTGACTCACTGGTGTTCCTTAAAGCCAAAATTCACAGGCACACAATGTTTTCTGTGAATGAATAAGCACTCACAGAGGCTTCTTCTTAAAATATCGTCATTGCATCTGGTCGATTAATTTAGAATTAAACTTAACGTTTAGATTTTTTTAAAAAAAGCAATCATGCATACAATGCGACTTCCAAAAATTTCACCTTTGTTAAAAGGACATTTATTTGTCGGCGTTGAGATGTGGCACAACCTGAGACAAGATGATTTGATGGTACGAAACGTCCCAGAAAAAAATTCCTCTAAATTGATCCTACACAAGAACCTTTTTTTGTTCGATGGACCGAATAGAATTTAAGGAAGAAAAAAAACCCCCTCCATATTGTAAATGTTACGAATGTTACACGGAAGACGAGCTTTGTGGTGGAAAATTACAATCCGTGTCTTTTTTTTTTTCTGTAACAATAACCAAAGAACAAACAAACAAACAAACAAACAAAAACCCCTAAAACCTAAACATGCCTACAGAATCATAAATCGAAAGGTTCCTCAGGGATCCAAAAATGGTTCTGAAGACATGAAGATACAGACAGGAGATAGGGGTGTATATGATGAAAATATTATATCACTTTAAAACATTCAGGATACACACGTGCTAACTTTAAAACAGTAAACGTGTTCAATTTGAAAAGAAAATGAATAATTAAACAACACAGAAAAGCAAATACTTTATCCTCCATTTTATCAGATTTCTGTTTCCTAGTACTCTTTATATATCTGTCTGTATTTGCTAAAAACAAGAAAGAAAATCTCTACCGAAGGCAAGCCTGTGTCGTTCGGTCTGTGTTTAAAAGTATTGGCACTCACAGGTGTACAGTGTTCCTTAATAAAGCCGACACTCATAGACTGTTCGCAAACTGTTTTTCTGTATTATTATTATTATTATTATTATTATTATTATTATTATTATTATTATTTCGTCAGGTTACCCAGCTGTATAATGTGTACGATGTGTAGTTTGTCAGACTGGCTGACTTTTTCATGCTCCAGCAAGCGACGGACGACCAGGAGCTCTGAAACGAATCGTAAATTCAAGACAATTTTAAAATGTTCCCATTTGTAGTCCGTTTCCATTTTACTAGTACGCGTTACTACTCTCCAAAATCATGCGTACTGATCCGACTAATCCCATTTCTTATCGACTGTATTTCAACATCACGTATCTTGTATGGATTCCAACCAGTCATATTTCTACAAGGGCGATTTGACTCGAATTGCTTCGTTTGAAAGGGGGGGAAAAATTGAAAGGAAAATTGCAGAAATAATAATAATAATAATAATAATAATAATAATAATAATAATAATAATAATAAAAAAGAGGTTGATGTGGGATTAAAACTAATGATAAAATAAAACCGAATCATTTTGAAATAATAAGTTTCACAAAAGGTGCGGATGTGCCTGGTTATTTTGTATCTGTGGCATTTTTATAGACACTGTTTTTCAGATAATATACAGTACAAACAGATGTTCTTGTCTTCTATACCGTTTCTAAATCTCTAAAAAAAATATAATAATTTCATGTCACTTTTATGATCCCGGTGTCTGAATATGCAAGTTTGAACCTGTTTCAACTTTTTGAATGATTCAGAAACGCCATTTTTAACCAATACGAGCCGTGAACTATGATGGCCATTTTAACGTCTCTACTAGGTGAGAAAGTTGTTAATGTGTTCAAACAGGAAGTAGGAAGTAGTTTTGGTGGAACAATAAAATGAAACAGTGCCCACACGTGAGGATCGTGGAGTGTTATGAGGATGTGTACGCACACTGTTGGTTATTTTAATGTGAATGTGGATTGATTTTCACCTCTGTGTCGTGCTCTCTGGGCAAACAGCTGGAGACGGGACTCTAAAACTGTCTGATATCCAACCACCTGCTCGCTCACCTGAAGCCATGTTTCTCTCTTTTCATCTCTCTCTCTCTCTCTCTCTCTCTAGTTCTCTCATTTTTCTTAGCCGTCCACTTAAACACACACACACACACACACACACACGTACATCACCCAAATCAAAGAGCTGCTGTATTGTGAGCCGGGACGGTGAAAACTACACCGCTGTCATACTAGTGTGCTTTGGAGGGAACAGCTGCAGGTCGCACACACACACACACACACACACACACACTGCACTTCGCTCTTTGTCACCACTTCTTCTGGCTTCAACTGCCCGAGTGTCAGTGAGGAACCCATGAACTGGTGTTTCTACTCCAGCGTGTGTGTGTGTGTGTGTGTGTGTGTGAGAGACTGTGTGTGTGTGTGTGTGTGTGTTGGCAGCACTTGTAAACTCAGTAAATGAAACCAGAAGATGCTGGTGGTTTGGAATGGGACAGAACTCAAGGATCACATGCTAAGTGCGACTGCTAGAGTTCATTATTCCTGACAGGTATTGTATCAGGAGCCAGTCAGGCTTTTGTCGTACACCTACGCAAATAGTTTCACATAAAAAAAAAAACAACAACTCCCAAAAAACAGAAAAACCCTCGTGAGCTCAAAGGCATGGACAGAACACCAGGGTACGTTCGTTCTGTCTTCGGAGACGACGGGGATTTTATTATAATTTATTTTATTATTATTTTTTTTACCATGTGCTCACACAGAAGTTTTGTAGAAAATGACAACTTTCTATGTACGTTAGTGCTAATGATAATCGATTGAAAACGAGTTGGAAATCTGTGCTATACATTAGTGAACACTTATAAACTGTTTATTAACACCTCGTACGTGTGTATAGCGGATCTACGCGTCTATGTATACAGTGTTTGATGGCTAGTTTAACAATTCAATCTGAATCTTCGAGTTTAAATTCCCAAAAAATGGATTTTTTGTTTGGTTGTTTTCATTTTCCAATTTTGCACTTTGCTAAAAATTCTTTTTATTTTTTTTTAAAAAAATCCAGAACGAAATGAACGACTTTTTTTTTTGTGTGTGTGTGTGTGTGTGTGTGTGTGTGTACAGAATTGAAAAACATTAGCGATTTGGAAACCATTACCGCTCCTAACATGGCATTAGTGCTGAAGCGACTCTTCAAGGCAACAATCAAGCTAGCCGCGGTTTTAACTCTGACTATAATAATAATAATAATAATAATAATAATAATATTTTAAAAAATAAAAACCTCCAGCGCTAGATTTTTTTGTATATATGTGTAGCAGAAAGCACATGCGAAAAAGTGAGTGCTGAAGAAAGAAAAAACCCCAGTGTACGCTAGCCTTTTCCGTTACACCAGAGACTGAGGTTAAGTTTCTTTGGACGGAGACCTGAGAGAGACATTTTTTCCACGCAGTCAACTGAAAGCGTGTACATTTTCTGCGCCTCTAAAAAAATGATCGTTGACCACCGTCCCCCGTCCCCCCCACCCATCCTGCTGGAGAAGCTGATGCAGAAAAGTGGAGCTACTCACCACCAGATGGGATAGCCTCCGAGCACCCGAGAGCTGGACAACCACATGCACAGAAGATGTAGATATCCAACAAGGTACAAATCCATGAGGTATGTCTTCTTGTGTGGACGGAAATGTCTATTGATCAGAACATAGGATTTCCAGCGAGGGGACGGAATACGAAGTCCCCTGTAGATCTGGTTAGAAATTTTTTAAATGAAATGAGGAATGGGGGGGAAAAAAATCCACTGGATTTATTTTTGTTAATTTATCTTATTTAAAAAAAAAAAAAAAAAAAGAAAAGTCAGAAGAGGAAAGTGTGTTGGTCTTCCAGTAGTTAGAGGAGTAAATGTCTCACGCACTCACACACGCTCCTACCCGTCGTCTCTATCCCTCCCTCTCTCTGAGCTTCTTCCCTAAGGTACATATCTTTTTCTCTCCCCACTTTTTTTTCCCCCTCAGGATGTCTCATCTACAGGGCCAATATTAGTGAGAGAGAGAGAGAGAGAGAGAGAGAGAGTGAGAGAGAGAGAGAGAGAGAGAGAGATGAGCAAGGTTTGAAGATGTCAGCTGGCAAGCCAATCAGAGAGCATGGCCTTAGGTTACGCAAAAAAAAAAAAAATTATTATTCCTGCCCATCTGTCAATCACCCAGCACCCCCTGGTAATGTAGCAAAGAAAGAAAGAGAAAGAGACTGAAAACGGGAGGGTGGAAGAATGAAAGGATGGTAGCGAGTGAGTTTTTACGAAAGGTTTCGTAACAAGTAGGTTTCGATTTCTTTGATTTTCAGAAATGATCCTTAGGTTGTTCTAATTAACCTGACTAATTAATCTCATTAACCTGATTAACCGGATCCCAGAGCTCATCCACACCAGGAACTGGGAAGTACTTGAATATTTGGATTGTCCCTCCCCTCCTTCCCAACCAGCACCCCGTATGAGGACGAGACACACAAAGGGAACACAATAAAGCAATAAAAAGGTGGTGGCAGGGCCAGGCATGCGGTGATATATGCCCCAGTGGCCCAAAGGCAGCGCATTTTACATAAACGCTATTGTCATTCGGGTGGGCTGACTCGCAGACGGCACGACACAGCACTTAAAAGGCGGCGTTACATTGTGAAACAAGTCTGTGACTCGGATTTGTCCTCATTAAGCGCAGAGAAGAGTGGCAAAAAATGTAGTTTCCACTTGTTATAGACAGGAAGATGTATAACCAGATAACGAGGGCTCGGTTTGAGGGAGGGATACAAAGAAGACACCGTCTTCCAGGGTGGACAGAAATCATCCGGTTTCTAAAACTCGGTTTGTCAGATTTACACTGTGATCAAATCACATTGGACTTCCTGGAAGTGTTTTATATCACAGCAAAGTACTACGTTATGTAAAAATCCAGGCAGTCGCAACCTTCATAAACAAGACGAGGGCTTTCATTCACAAGGTACATTAAAAAAAAACAAAAAAAAACAAAACAGTGCTAAAACCAGAGCTAAATTTTTGGCGTCCCTCAGGGTGACATGCTGAGATCTCTTTATTCTGAACCCACTAATATTCCTGAAAATCCTTTACAATTCAACCCGTAGAGATAACCAGACTAAAACATTCAAACTATGCAGTTAATTTGGGAAATGACATGCTTCTTCAGGTTCTATTAGGGGTTAATAAATCAGTCAATTTGGGTTAATATTTAACTACAATATGTTGCTTTTACATGCATAAGGTTTCCTAGCTAGATGTTCTGGCATCCCTCAGGGTGACATGCTGGTTCCCCTTTATTTTAAACCCACAATGATGTTTGAAAGTATTTTACCATTCATCCACTATAGATGAAAATAGGCCAATAAATATAATACAATTAAAAATCTATAACATTAAGTGATTCCTTCGTTTGTCATTCGTAAAGTTTAAACCAACCCTACAACAGAAGGTTCTCCACTTTTCCAAACCCTTAAGGAACACTTAGAAAAAATGGTGTCGATTACGAAGATCTGAAATACTGTACAGTTAAAATATGAACTATTAGCTAAATAATGAACAGTTATGAATAAATAGTCAATAAATTCGATAAATTTAGGTTCACATTTTAACCGCACAGTGTTGCTTTTACATTCGTAGGCTTCCTAGCTAGCTCATGATTTTCCCTCATGGCTAGAATTTTTGTCGTTCCTCAGGGTAACGTAACGAGTCCTTTTTTATTTTGAACCTTTTGAAACGTTTACAATTCCACCCGGCTAAAATTGTTGAACTATGCAGGAGAAATCAGTGAGTAATACAGTATAAAAACAAGCACACCAGAAGCGAGTTCTTCAGTTTGTCCGTCTCAAGGAAGTGAGAGCACGCAAAGTGTAAACTCGTCTGTCCTGAATATATCAGAAAACCCTGGAGACACTGGAGACTCCTTCCATATATGTAAAAAAAAAAAAAAACAATAAAAACTTCTTCTTACCACATCACTGATTACATGCTTTATAAATCCGATGGAGTGTTTGCCGTACACTCCAATCCCTGTGAATGATCTGTTAGTGTAGAAATGCTAACATATTTAAACGAGTGCATTAATATAAACCTGTGATTTGCCTTGCCAATCAGATTTGAGGCAGTACAATAGATTTTCTTTTTATTACACAGAAAAAACTAAGACCACTAAGTGTCCAAAGAACTGACGAGGAACTGTTCCCCCCCACAAGAGTGTACCATTATATGTATGACGAACCCTAACCCTAACCCTAGCGTAAACATCCTTTCTAACTCGTCCTGAAAGAGCACAGAGCCCCTATACCGTAGGTGATCTCCTAAATGCAAATCCCAGCTTCCAGGTTTGGATAATTGTGCTGTTCTTTCCTGGTCCACTCTTTGGCTTTAGACTAACCCTCTGTGGTGAAGTCTCCAGCAGGGAGCCGGAGGATTTCAGACTCACTCTCTCAGCAGGGAGAAGTGCTGTGTGTTGGATCAGGAGAGAGGGAAAGCTCTGACCACAGTCTAGAGGTCACTTTCCCAGTGCCCCACATTCTTCTTCCTATAGCCTTTATTCTTCACATCAAAAGGGCCTGCACTATAGCTGCCTGTGGCTCAGCTTCTGCCACGGGGGGCCATCCATTCGCAGATCTGCCATGGCTGTTGGTGGACACTGCCCTTTCGTGCCCTCGTGAGACCGTTTTTTTTTTTTTTTGTCTGGTTTCTCTTTTGATCGTGGAGGTTTTTAGTCGTTTTGAGTCAGGAGGAAAGTTACTCTTTCATGATAACCTGAGAATCTTAAAGCATCAAAGTGCCACAGCGAAACCACGTCGAGCGTCGTGATTAAATAGTGTCTCTCTAGTGTCCGCTGGCAAGGCTTAACGTCAGAGAGATGTTCCATGGATGTACCGGTTCTTCCTAATGAAACAATGTGTTATGACTGGAGAAGAGCGTACATGTATCTACTAGAGATGTTCCGCTTGGTTTTAATTTTCACAAATGGTGAAGAGATCATCAAGTGGACAATGGACACACAAGTACGATAAGTAAGGAATACTTTGTGGTGTTAATAATATCACCCAGCTGTTGATTTTTTACCAATGACAACACATCTTGAAGTGTTTTATTCCTCTATAGCAATTTGTAGCTAACAGTTACATTGAGTTGCAGTTACATTTATATAGCGCTTTTCTAGACACTCAAAGCGCTTTACATAGTATTTGGTCTCCTGAACCACCACTGGTGTGTAGCATCCACCTGGATGATGTGACGGCAGCCATAGTGCGCCAGAACTCCCACCACACACCAGCTATTAGTGGAGAGGAGAAGAGAGTGATGTAGACAAGTCAGAGATGTGGATCATTAGGGGGCCATGAAAGAGAAGGGCCAATGGGGGAATTTCGCCTGGACACCGGGGTTATACCGCTACTCTTTTACCAGAAGTGTCCTGGGATTTTTAACGACCACAGAGAGTCAGGACCTCGGTTTAACGTCCCATCTGAAATACGGTGCTGTTTTTACAGTATAGTTTCAATGTGTAACTAACAGTTACATTTCGTATCCATTAAAGGACATCATATAGTACGTTCTATCCATTTATAGTTAAATCTAATGTTGTGGAACGTTTCGTAAAACAAAAAAGGTTCCTGTAAACAGATGTTCTCTCACTTTTCTTCTAAAGTTCAGTTGACAAAAATGCAGCTTGTCATGTTAGGCAAGAAACCACAAAGCACAAACTCCTCTGTTTGGAGAGACTTTGAACAAGCTTTGGCAGTGGATACTCCTTCCACAAACGCGAAATAAACATCTGGCATACAGGTCCATGTGCAAGTTGCTACTATATAAACAATAATATATTAGTATAAGCACATTAATATAAACCTTTGATTTGCAGCTTTACTACAGTCAGTGTTGCTGTGATTGAAAAATAATCAACACTTTCTGACCAATCACGATCCAGAATTCAGCCAGCATTAATCGGAGTTAATAAAGCAGTACGTTGAGGTCAATGATGGATACGTTTTGAAGGATTATATGAAATATTTTATTATGCAATGTAAGATTGAGCTATTGTGTTAGTAGTCTAGCTAACTAACTGGTTTAATATGGCTTTTATTGTATAGCTAGATTAGTGGCATCCATCAGGGTCGGACTCTGAGTCCCCTATTATTTAACTCTGCCGTGGTGTATAATATTGTATCATGCATACATAAGGTTAAATAGAGAACGCTTGTTAAAAGTTAATTAAAGTATAGGATAGTTTTGGTACTGAAATCTGATTGGCTAAGCTGTATTTGAAGCTCGATGCACGCACTCCTCTGAAAGCATCACCATGATTGACTTCCGTATTAATGTGCCAGGTTTTAACTTAATAAAACATTACACTTAATGCCCTACTGTACCTAATATTTGGCCTGATATGTTGCTTAGCAACCAAGGATTTCTCTTAACAGACATATTGGACGACTAGTGTATTGCGGATACCGTTACTAATAAATTCGATTATTTATCGATTTATTGATTAACGCTCGATTTGATCATATTATTCTTGTCGGCACTGTAGCGTGGAGTATTGCTTTCCTCTAGAACCCTGATCAAAGTTACTCGCTCGGGATCATGTGAGAACTTTAAAGCTTCATAGCGCAACCGCATGCTTGAATTCACAGACTGAATGAGACGATTAAACTGCGTCTCTCCAGTGTGCGCTGGCAAAGCCGTCTACGAAAGATCTTCCTAATAGAAATAAAAACAAATAAATCTGCTTTCCATTACGATGCTGTACATTTCGAATGAGCCGGGGTCAGCGGTTCGATCGCACGCCGAGCATTCTGAGACGTGACATCCAGCACCGGGAATGGCTAGCAGAATGTCACAGCGAGCGCTATGCACTGGAGGAGGCAGGGAACGGTCTGCGGTTGGCCCTCCTAACAACGTCAAAACCGCATTTCCCAGGTCAAGGCCGTGGGTGTGATGAACTGTCTGTAAATGAACTGGCTATTAGAATCGCAATCGTAGATTTACGTCCCAGCCTGGACGTACAACCCTTAAGATTCGTTTATGCAAGGCTGTCGTCTTTATCTGCCTAAATTCCTTTGTAGAGTGAAGAAAGTGTTGAATCTCATATCAGTTGCGCTTACTGAATTGGCAGGGAGTGGGCACTCTGGCGTGGAAATGAGAAGCAGCGGCTGATCTCTCAGGGTCTGTCAATGGGAATAAAGAGACGAGGCTGGAGCTTTGACCCCGAGGTCAGGAGTCCCTCATCCTCCCTCATTTAGCTGTGTTTGCGGACACTCCTGCTTTTTATTAGGCGATGGGTAATACATCACCCTCATCCAGCCCCCACAACATGACAAAGCCAGGAGTTTGGATAAGTCTTGTAGCCGCTTCGAGTGAAAACATCTATTATGGTTTGTCGAGCCGCAGAAAATTGAAGCGCATTATAATACTATATAATATTATCCGTCTCCGCACGAAAAAACAAAACAAACCGTGGTCAATTTTCTGAATATGTTCAAAGTTTGAGGAGTTATGCAATGTGTTTTAGGCTGTGGGGATATACACTAAGGTTTGAGTTATCTCTGACGACGTGTGAGTGTGTCTGTGAGTGTGTGTTTTGGTATCTGCATGCATACAGGAGGGCAGCGACACACTGAGGACCCCCGCGGTGCGGGTTTCTAAGGCGACCCGAGGAAGGCCGTAACCAGGTCCAGCTCTTTCTCAGGCCTCTCTGTCTCCCTCTCTCTCAGGAGCCCCATCAGCTCAGCCACAATGAGTGACATGTCTAGAGCCTCCCTCCCAAAGCCCCTCACACACACACACTCAATCCGGACAGTGTGACCGGACATAGGCAACCAATAAAACCTGGATTAGTAGGGCATCCACACACTGCACTACAGCGAGAAAGTTTCTTAACCCGCCCGGCCCGCCCTCTCCTCACACATGGCTTTTCTCTCTTTCATTCTCTCAATCTCTCCGTCTTTTGTATTTATCCCGCTCCCCTCCTCTTCCTCTGACCCTCTTTTTTCCTCGAAGAATTTCATTATTTGTTATTTCCACATTTGGGATAAAGAAAATCCCATGAATCAGCTTGTTCCTGGAGATGTATGGGAAGTCTGGTTAATACTCTGGACCTTTAATCCGCCTCTCCCTTTTGGAATCGGTAGCCTCTGATACATTATATACACCGCCTATATAAATATTACACATACTTGCACTTATTAGACATTTCATTATGTCCACCAACATATAGGTGACTTATGTAGGTACACAGTTACTAACCAGGTACCAGATGTACTCCTCTTATACCCCATCTGGATATAGGAAAGGACCACCACTGATGAGATAAATGTTTGGATATTGGATCTTTCTATAAAGTAGGCAAGAACCAAACACACAAATCTCTCTCTTAAAATCCTGCCCTTGAGTTAAAAAGTACCAAAATGGAAACATTTCCACAGTCCAAGACACTTTAGTCAGCTGAAAACCCGAATAAAACACGTCATGCTCGTCGACGATAACTTTGTCCAAAACCTTACGTAGAACAGCAGAGGCAGGAATAAGAGCTCCACAGTCAGAGATAATAAGCTCGTGATTGGTTTAGAGGACAATATTACGGTATCAGAGCTTGTTACGAGTATCAGAGCTATACGACTGAGTACACTCATCAAAATGTACTTGGATTATGATGTCTCGTGGACTTTTATCATTAGAAATTATTAACCTTTAAGATCTGAGAAATCATTTGACAAATTTGAGAGTCATAAAATGGCCCGATCATTTGCTAATTTAAATATTGTGTTAAATAAGAACCTGATAAAATGGCCAGTAAGTGAATATTTCTAAATTAAGGAATTAATTAAGTAAATTCTTTAAATTTTTTTTTAAAAAAAGTCTTAAAAGAATAAAATACATTTCTTGAAAATACCACATGATAAAATAAAATATTATAAGTGAATATTTCTAAATAAATTAATGAATTAATTAAGTAAATTCTTTAAAAAAAGGAAATTCTTAAAAGAATAAAATACATTTCTTAAAAATACCACAGTATATATCGATTTCTTTCTTTCTTTCTTTCTTTCTTTCTTTTTTTAAATAATTGGAGTTCCAAATGAAAATCTTTGCATATTAGAACGCACAACAACAGTACAGATAAAATAAAATAATATATTTATTGAAAATGATTATGATATTTTAATATATATATATATATATATATATATATATATATATATATATATATATATACATATATATATAGGTGTTAGATTTGTCATAGTTCCAAATTTTCGCATTTCATATTCACATATTAGAACTTTTTTGTCCATTAATGCCCTAATATTCCTGTAAACACCTTCATACAACAACACTGTTTATTTATATACTTACAGTAGTGTTAAATGAGAACCTAATACCGTCTAAATACTACCTACTACCTGATCATTTACAGTAAGTGTATAAAAAATAGTGTTCAAATAGCGTTGAAAACTTTTAATAAGTAAAATAAACATAACATATTTAAATATTTCTTACAATCTTTAAACATACCATTATTTAAAAATATATTGTTTAAAATAATTTTGCGTTGGAATGGCTATAATTCTTCGTATATCAGGACTTTATTTGCTTGTTAATATGAAATAAAATTCCTGATATTGTTATGACGTGAGAGTGAAATTTTGTCATATAATTTTAATTATTATAATACGTTTTTTTTGGTCAAATCTACAGCCTTTATTTCCACATCTCAACTTTGACCCGTATATGACTATATATTCAACTTGTTCATTTTACCGTCTCATATACTGTACATTGTTTTGTATCTCGTATTGCAAGATTTTTTTTACTTTTCACTATTATTACTGTATCTTCCAGAACATCATCTATATATTTACTGTTTTGTTCTACAAATTTAAATTAGATTAGATTCTACTACGACGTTAGGGTGAAACAATTAGTCCACACAGGAAGTACTGCAGTCTATCTGCAGACAAAACAACTTTTTGTGTGGTGTTAATTCAGAGTGTCTAAATGAGTTAAATTAGTTAGCACGCCTCCCAAAAGGCTGCAAAAAAGCATTCGGAGCCGTTTGCAGGCCCCTGTCCCAGCAACATGTCCTGGAAATGGGGGCATTTGTATAATATCACTGCTTTTGTCTGTACTTTGTAAGCCGGGGACAAAAAAAAAAAGCCCAGACAAGCTCCTCCTCCTCCTCCCCTCTTCTCTTGGACCCCCAAACAAACCTTTTTCATTAGAGCAGCAAACACTTTCTCCTTCAATAGCTGAATGCTCAGCATCAAGCCTTCCATTGGGGAGCGCAGCATCTCCACAGGCCCTGGGCTCTTCAGGCCGCTGCTCTCCTCTCAGGACACACAGCTCGCTTAATTAAACCTCACTTAAGCCGGACAATAAGCTTTCAAGCAGGTCCGGGCTTGGCGGGGCTCTCCGTAGGGCCGGCCCCCGGTATTCATGACCCTTGTAAAAAAGCAGAGAGAGAGAGAGACAAAGAGTAAGAGAGAGAGAGAGAGAGAGATTTGGGGGGTATTACGTGCCAGAGACTTTGTTCACACAAGATGAAGAGTCAACAGCCACCCCCTCGCCATCTCTCTCCTAATAACCACCTTTAGAAATACCCCCCTCCACATTTGCACCGTCCCCAAAGCACAATGCCCATGCTACTCCCCTCCTCTCACTCTCAGCCACCCTCCGGGACAATGCCCCAGGCCCCACGGTCCTCCCCAACACCCTCAGCCTCCTAACAGACACTTCTTTTATTGAAATTCTTTGGTGTTCTAATCCTCAGCTTCCTCCGACGGACAACAATGGAGTCTCGGGGCTTCAGCCTTTTCCAGCAGGGCTATCATCAGACGGGGCCTGGGTCACAAAGTCCTCCGCTCCTCTCCTTTTCCTCTCTCCTCCTTCGCGCTCAAGCTCTCATCTCCTCCCAGAGCACTACACACCTTAGTGAGAACTAGTAAAGAGGATATATGGAGGGGATGTCACAGAACAATTCTGATCTAAAATTAAGGTGTGAAAGCGGCACGTTACTGTGTTGAACTCATTGTTTCAGGGTGTAGTCAAGGAAAGGAAATTGCACGAAAAGCAGTCACACTTGTGCGGTCCAGGATGCTTGACTCCAACCTTTCTCGGTCACAGATAGCGTTCATGGACGTGACTAATAAACTAGCCTATTTAACATTAACATTAAAATACTCCTTTAAGTACAGAATTACAAAAAATAAAAAAAATAATAATAATAAAATGACCTAGAAACATCTTTACACCTTTAACATCATTAACAATACCAGAATCTGTCAACTTATATCACTAACATTAGCTAACATTGATATCTGGCTTGCTAATTGCGTGTACACTGGTTATCATTTGTCACATGACTAGCAAACTAACTTCCAAACACATCATTAATCCTTAAAACTAAACTTAATAGAATAGTAATATACTAATAAAAATGACTTAGGGACTTCTCTACACCTTTAGCTGCGTTAAAAACACCTGAATCTCTAACCTCATTTAACTAACATTAGCCGACTTAGATACCTGGATAGCTACGTGCTAGAAAAATAGCTCACATTCGTCCTGTGACAGGAAATGAAACTTTCATTACCTTGTTGTTGAATTCCATCATTTTCTCAGTAATTTATTAGACGCGACTGTCAAAATATCACCTGATTAACACGAATGTTATCAACATTAGCTAGCTGACTTATATAGCTGGCTAGCTAACTGTTAGTACACACCATGGCTCGCATTTGTGACATGACATGAAGTGACACGCTCAGTGCGTAGGTCTTAAATTTCATCGTCATTTTCTCAGTAATTTATGCGGCAGAAGACAAATTTGTCAAAATATAACAGAACCAACACAAATTTCTAGCTAAGTTAGCTAGCTAGTTTTAGGTTAGGTTCTGTGGATCAACGTTTCCAGCTACCACATCATTCACTAATCTCAGATTTAAAAAAAACATTCAAAACTCTAAAATAATAACTGAATAATATACTAAAGATGACATTAGGAACATCTCTACAACTTTATCTTCATTAACAACCCCAGACTATATAGCCTCATATCACCAACATTAGCTAACTTCTATAGCTGGCTAGCTAACTGCTAGTACACTAGCTTGCTTGCTTCACATGATATGAAGTGGAACTTTCAGTACCTAGGACTTGATTTTCCTCATTTTCTCAGTAATATAAATAGAGATAACACAACACTGAACATTTACATCAGCTAAGTTAGCTAGCTAGTTTAGTTTTAGTTTCCAGCTACCATGTCATCCTCTAATCTCGGATTTAACACGCCAAAAGCAATGAATCTTATTCCGTAACTTCATAAACTGAGTTTATATAAAAAGTAAAAGTATCAAGAGAGACTTAATTGAAAAGTATGACTTTAGCTCCATGTCAACATATTTGATGCTAATCTATACAGTATAATCAGAATCCTCCATACGATAAGAAGTCAGGTAAAAAATAAAGTTTATGAGATTACGGGTATTTTACGTTTTATAGCACAGGATGTTTTTATTTGAGGTAGGTTAGTGAAATTTTTATGCTAGCAAGCTAATTTCATTAATGGTAAGTTGTGTAGCTGTAGCAGTGGCTGATATTTAAGAGTTAATGCTCGACTGAAGCGTCGCGAATATGAGAAAATAACAGACAAGATCGGGACAAGTAACAAACCACGCACTTCCGCACCAGAGTATCGATGAGACGCTGTTAATCGTTAAGCTTTTTTAATATATGACATGAAGATAGCGTTCGCTGGGTTATGCCTCGTGCGAGTTTAATTAAACACGTGACCATGTGATGATTGAGATGTAATTGTAATGAAAAAAAAAAAAAGTTTCTTGTCAGAAATTCACATCTGAAAAATCAAGGCGCTTGCCTTACAGAGGAACGTAAATGGATCACGTGTAGATAAAAACTCCGCCGCTGAAAAAACTAAACAAAAAACAACAACAATAGGAATCCTCACAGAATTTGTAATGGTTTTAATGGTTATAATGGGAATTGTATTGGTTTTAACAGAACTCTAACGGTCCCTGTGTAACGGTGTGTAGTGGTAATTTGTTGCCTTCTATTGGTGGCATGTTATGTCTAATGGATACCATTAAGGACCACACCTTTGACATTTGGTCACGGGTTTAATGGTTATCAGCTGATGGTTTGTAGCGGTATTTGTAGTGGAAACCATTAGAATTTCTGTGATCGTTTCTATTGTTGTTGTTTTTTCCCCAGCAGGGACGTGCACACACGTGAAAAATTCTTTCAATCCTAACAACAGACATTGTTACACTTATTAACGTGTGAATAAAATAAATTGAGAAACAAGCAAACCCATAAATGAATAAAAAATTCACGTGAAGTTCCGCTGACTTTTGTGTAAAAGGTATGAATTAATCCCAATCTGATGAAGCCTCATCCTTTTTATCCCGAGATGCAAATGTGCTTCATGTACCGTTAGTTATGGCATTACAATAAATTTAAAAAAAAAAAAGCGCAGCATTGCTGTGGTGACAGCGCCATCTGCTGGCTGCTTATAGAATGACCCACTAATCACTTTACACCCCTGCCATGATGAATTCTTGATTCTGATTGGTCGGAAGGTGTTGATGATGAATTTTCTATCACGTTCAAGCTCATTCACAGGGGCTTGTAGGACAGATGCTTAACCTAATCGAAGCCTAGCAATAAACTGATCGTAAATAAAATAAAAACGGTGACTTTTTTCTGGACGGAGATGTTTATTTCACATTTATGGAAGGAGTCTCCAGTGTCAGAGCTGTATACGGTGGTTCCCAGCTCCTAACTTGTTTCGTGGATGTCTCACAACGTTAAATATAACCATAAATGGATAAATAAGTCAAAAAGTATAAGGTATTGCTCATTCTAATACAATTATTATTTCTATTGTAAGAACTAACACAGGGACTTCCAGGTACTGTATGCTGGATGCTCTGTACAAACTAAGACTAATCATTTCTTTATGGCGTTGTTATTTGGTAAATAAAAATGTCTGGTCGTTGACGTGGTGAAGCTTTCTGTTAGGAAAGAGCGAGTCTGGGGCAATTCTAAACTGCAGCTGAAGTTGAAGAGCCGTTGCAAAATATGTCGATGTTCCCTGGAGAGAAAAGAACGACAAGAATAATCAGGATGAGGGTCCGAGGGCTGAATCGGTGTAGACTAGATCTGTCATTTAAAAATGCTTTTATTTTAGACGTTATTAAATCTATTTCTGCACTGTAGCTCCGCAGCAAGGAGTGAAAACAGAGCGAGTATGAGGCTCTGAAATCATGCACGCCTATTATTAGTAAGAGCAGCTGAAGCTCAACGCTGAGCTGTGACTCATGCTTCTATTTCGAACAGGCATATGGAGTTTACACGACACAGACCAGAAGCCCTGCTACAGTCTAAAAACAGATGCGTCACATGACCGAAATCTTACGTCTGTTACGTCTAAACTAGCGCTGGTAACTTTCCATTTAAAGCACGACACGCTCCATATTCTGACTCAAGTTAGCGGTTTGAGTTCATCTCCAACGTTGAAGTGAACTGAGAAATATCCGTGGAGTATTCTCTAGATTATTAGCGCCAGATTGTTGTTGAACAACGTAATCAGCGCCATTCGTTTATCAAGCCGACTTCTACCTAACTACGGTGCTGCTGAATTCCTTATTCTGATTGGTCGGAAGATGTTTCCATAGTAACGACCGACACAACCGATTAAAAAAAATGTATAGTTGGTGATATTTCTAGAAGGAGTCTCCAGTGTTAGCACGTTGTAACTGAGGTAAAGCTGTAGCTTTACTTTTTGTTTTGTTTCGTGGAGCTTTGTGGTTCCTCGGGAACATGACAAGCTGTGTTTTTTCCCCGTTAACTACAAGAGAGAGAGAAAAAGCGATGCTAGTGAAAGGACGACTGTTTATAACGTAAGTCATAACAGGAAATAACTTGTTGTGAGTGGTTGTGAGAAATGAAATGAAATAGGTCTTTTATCTTGCTGGATATATTTTCGGATATGGGTAATGATCATACGGTTACCATTCGTTCCTTTCCAACACATTTCAAATCATCTCTTTTATTAGGAAATAATTTAAAGGTGCACTGGGTAAGATCAATGTTAATAATTACGATTGCGTGTTGTTTTTTTTATGTGGTACTGCCCTGAATAAGCTGTTCACGACGGTCACAACGACTGTGTTGATATTTTCTGATAGTTGTATATACACACGAGTCCCTTGTTTGTCCTGAGCAGTTGTCCACTGTCCACTGTTTCACGTTCTTTACTTTTCTATCATCATCTTCTGCATATTTGACTTCTTTCCAACAGCGGCTATATGATGTCGAGATCCATCCTTTCACACTGAGGGCGACTGAGGGACTCGTACACGACTGTTACATAAGGTGCAAACATTCAGTGATGCTCAAGAAGGGAACACGATACATGAAAAGCCGGGAAGGAAGGGGGGGGGGGGGGCTGCGTGTAAACTTTTGAACAAGTGTAAATTGTTATTATTTTGTTTAAAGAGCTTATATTTGTTTCATTTAGTACCACCCTTCAGAAGCTACACAAGGTATTTACATGTCTCCCAGAAGACACAGTACTAACAATTTAGAGCAAGAAAACAAACTTTAATGGCAAAATTGTTGATTGGTGGAAATTACGGCACCACCGAGGGACAGCAGGGTTCTGTTTAAAACACTTATAAATTACTGTCAATACCTCACCTCATTTAATGAAAATACACCGATCAGCCTTAACGTTAGAACCACCTGACTAATATCATACCGCCAAAACAGCTCTGAGCCGTCGAGGCATGGACTCCACAAGACCTCTGAAGGTGTGCTGTGGTATCTGACATCCTTTAAGTCCTGTAAGTTGTGGAGGCCTCCATTGATCGGACTTGTTTGTCCGGCAAATCCCACAGATGCTCGATCGGATTGAGATCTGTGGAATTTGCAGGCCCACCTTGAACTGAGAGAGACCGCTGCCATTAGGGAATACCGTTGCCATGAAGGGGTGGACTTGGTTCAGATCTACAGCATACACGTGCCCATTTTTCCTGTTTCCAACACATCAACTTCACTATATCCCACCCCTTGACAGGTGCCATTGTAAATTAGATAATCGATGTGATTCACTTTACCTGTCCGTGGTGGGCGCATGAGGCAAGGCGAGGCGAGGCAATAATGCGACGCAGGAGACAGAAACATCATAAACACAGTGTTGTTTGAGCTCTGGCTTAGACAGAGGATTTAATGCGTCGTGTGTGTGTGTATATATATATATATATATATATATATATGTGATAGTTATTATTTTCTTTATTTTTCTCGTTTTTATGACATTTTTTATCCAGTGATGTATAATATATTGCACAATTTTTAACCATCAGGCTTTTTCCTATAAATAAATAAATTATGGAGACGTAAAACATAATAAGTAATAAATAAATAAATAAATAAATAAATAAATAAACACATACACAAATAAATAAATAAATCTCCAGGACTGTATTGATGTGAATATATATATATATATATATATATATATATATATATATATATATATATATAATTTTTTTCTTCAAAAATAAAACAAAAATATTTAAAATCTATCCACAGGACTTGGATAAAAATTCTCCAAAATAAAAATGATAAAATGATTTAGAAGACTACACTTCCCACTTGGCTCCTGTGACGTAAGCAGGGGGCTGTTGGACGCTGTCAACAAACACCCAACGCCTCCTCCACGGATTGGCTCAGGTTTGTCCACGTGATTGATCCGAGCCAACTAGAATTGAGGGTTTTTTTCCATCCCCAAGATCAAATTCCCGTTTTCGTAACCCTGAGCCCAGGAAATGATGACGCTCATCTGTGGAGTGTCGCCGTGTTGTCAGCTGCTGCTCGCGGAGGAACTCAGAGGAACTCAGAGGACACGTTTCCTCTTCTAATGCCATAACTAACTCACTCCATCTTTATTATTACTGTCTGGCATTAGAATAAAGCGTCGTCATGGAAACCGCGTGTACAGTGAGGATGAGGACGTGCCGCTGATCGGAGACTGAAATAATAATAATAATAATAATAATAAAGAAAATAATAATAATAATAATAAAACTGCTGATTTGAAATAAGGAGTTTAAATCACACACTGATTATAATTTTTATTTATTTATTATTGTTATTATTATTATTAAAAAAAAAAAAACCCATCAATCACCAGAAGTCAGCTTTAACTCGTAAGTATTTCTTTATTTCTAATACCTGACTCCAAACTGTTGCCATGCCAACTGACTTTCATAAGGTTTCCACTTTGAACACGAATGTTTAAATTAAAGTGTAAAGCCTAAACTTTTTTTTTTTTTCTTCCTCCAGGAAGTCAACAACGCATGACTGTAAAGTTTAAATCACTTTAAAGTTAAAGCATGTGCTTCTTTCTTTCTTTCTTTCTTAAAAAAAAAGAATTCTTTTAATTATTTATTTTGTAAAAAAAAATCATCTATCCGTTTATGTATTATTTGATTGTTTTATGCTTTGTCTGATTTTTTTAATCGTTTACGTAGAGCACTTTAAATGATGATTATTCCCTGCTGAATAAAAAGCAGTAGAAACCATCACAGGAATTCTAATGGTTTCCAATACAAATGTCATTACAAGCCATCAGTTAGCCATTAAAACCATTACCGTTAGCATTATCGGTCCTTAATGGTGTCCACTAGACATGACATGCCACCAATAGAAGGCAACAAATTACCAGTAGAGACCCACGGGGACTGTTACAGTTTCCATTAAAACCAATTCGATTCCAATTGTAAAAAAGTCTATGATATACTATTGTTTTTTTTTGTTTGTTTTTTTTACCCAGCAGGATTATTATTATTAATATTATTAATTGTAGAATGCATAATACTATTGTTCACGTCCTCTGACACGCTCTTTCCCCTGTTTTGCACTGCTGGTTGTTTATTTTAGCGCCAAATTGCGTTACCATGTGGAAGACTGAACACAATGTCCTGATCTGATCTTCAGGCCCGCTGAGAATTTAAAGCACTGGACACCTCTTGCAACATTTGACTTGTTTTGCTGCAATCGGTTACAAAATTAAAATTGCCCCGTCATATCTATAACCGCTGGAACTTTTCCTTTCACCTCACACTCATGTCTTACATAAAGCAGTTCATGTGCTGAAAATGCACCTCAGGACTGTAACGTCTGATGGTAATGTCTGATGTTGGTCTCAGAAATGGAAAATGCTTTCACAATTGTACAATATCGACCATTTTAGAGGATTTATTATGGTCATTGTCGAGTTTAAGACCAGGACAAGCCGAGATCGAGTCGAGACTGAGTCTTAAGGAGATCAAAGCCGAGTGGAGATCGAGTCTAGAAACCGTCACGTTCTTTTCGAGGCTTATCAAAAGAAAGACAACACAACTCTCAGTCAAGACCAAGACCATACTAAGCAAATCCATTACCAAGTCCAAGTACAAATACCAATAAATCCAAGACAAGTCCAAGTCCATCCTGAGACCAGACTCGAGTCCTGCAGCTCCAATGTTTACATTAATTGAATACGACTGAAAATGAGCGCTTGTACTCCTACTATTCTACTGTTTAATAACTAAATTAAAAACATGTCGTCAAATCCATGTAATAAAGTTGCTTTAATGACAAAAAAATCTGATCTGATAAAAATAAATAAATAAAATGAAACAGCAGATGAACAAGATGTAGCTGGATTTAATGTAGTGTCATAATGAAGGCATAAGAACATTTAAATCGAACACCTAAATCCTTAATCCTTACCTTAAGCTTTATAACTTTTTTAGTGTAAATTGTTATAAGTGTTGGAAAAAAAAAAAAAAAAACCACCCCCAAGTCTCCTCTACAGTACGTAGAAGAGGACAGGAAGTTTGTGGTGCTGTAGAGTCTGTTGACAGGAAGCATGACTAACACTTCTTTACAAAGTACTTTATGTTTGACATGAATTAATTAAATGTTTTTATTGTAATTGAGACGAGTAGCCGAGTGTTGCGCTAAGGCCCTACAGTAGCAGGTCTACGCTGGTAATTTCCACTCGGAAGTAACTTTCGCAGTGCGTGCATTCGTAAATCAGTCCTTTTTAAGTTCTCGAAAAACGTACGTCTGCGTTACAGTACTTCAAGACATTATTGATCCATTTCATTTCCAAAAACTATAATAAGTGGTAGCTATTAGCCTGTCTGATGCACTCTTCAATCAGTTTCTCACTCACAAATCTGCTGCCCCCTGTGGTCAAAATTGGTATAACATACTAGTGATTAATATTAGCTCCCCATAAGGAGGAAAAAAAAAATGATGTAGCCCTTTGTGGTATAAGTTTGTACAACACTAATTGTTAGCTACTTTGTTTTTTATTTAACGTTATTTTATCCTTCAACAGAGGAACAACTCATTTTTACGCTTTAAAATGTGGTAAAACCGATGGTGGAGTTTATTTCGCCCTAGCATTTGGAAAAATATATATTTTCACGTCCTTCCTGACTGTCTCGTGTGTTGATATAGACATAGATGTCCTTGTTTTTTTTGTAGTCACGATGAACGTGGGCACGGCGCACAGCGAGGTGAACCCTAACACACGTGTGATGAACAGCCGGGGCATGTGGCTGTCCTACCTGCTGGGCATCGGCCTCCTGCACATCATCCTGCTCAGCATCCCGTTCGTGAGCGTGCCCGTGGTGTGGACGCTCACTAACCTCATCCACAACATGGTGAGACGCACACACACACACACACACGCACAATTTCAGCATTATATTGGCCTGCAAGGTCTCACTGTCTGCATTAGTTTAGTGTCAGTGACCTAGTTTTGGTCATGTGACTTTAAGGATATAATGTCAAATGATCTGATAAAAAATAAGCTATTGGATTAACATTACAGTTTTACTATTGAGTGCAAAAGTTTACACCCCCTGTTTATTTTCCTGTTTATTATCTAAAAAAACAAGAATAAAAAAAAAAAAATTGAAATGAAGACAAAAGTATTTTATTTTGTTAAAAATACACACTCCTTTGCACTGTAGTGAGCATCCAAATGAAATGGGTTTATTTTTCTTTCTTTGCTTACATTTGACATTTGTAATTTTCCGTGGAGTAGCTCAGCAGGGTTGTTCGCTGCTAAAGATCGACTGCGTAAATTCAGCCGTGTTTTACTTGCTGACTCGGCGTTTTTGGATTTCCCTTGTTGGCTGAACTTTGAGTGTAAATGTGCAGTATCGGCTGATACAGTGCCTGAAAGTGTGCTGAATAAACATTCGGTTTTTAGGCCAAAGGGGGAGATAAGGCTGGATAACGGGCATGTGTCTGTTTGTCTTGTGTGTGTGCGTGCGTGTGTGTGTGTGTGTGTGTGTGTGTGTGCAGTGCATGTATCTCCTACTGCACACGGTAAAGGGGACGCCGTTTGAGACTCCGGACCAGGGCAAGGCTCGGCTTCTCACTCACTGGGAGCAGATGGATTACGGTGTGCAGTTCACCGCCTCACGCAAGTTCCTCACCATCACACCGATTATACTGTGAGTGTCTCCTTTCTCTATCCTCAAACTCCATCTTCATTCGCTTCCTCCATCCTCCATCTTCCATCATCACCAGCCTGCATTTCCGTCCTCCATCCTCATCTTCACTCTCATCCTCACACTCATCCTCCGTCCTCATCCCCATCCTCACTCTCATCCTCCATCCTCATCCCCATCCCCATCCTCCATCCTCATCCTCACTCTCATCCTCCATCCTCATCCCCATCCTCCATTCTCATCCTCACACTCATCCTCCATCCTCATCCCCATCTTCATCCTCATCCCCATCCTCCATCCTCATCCTCACTCTCATCCTCCATCCTCATCCCCATCCTCCATTCTCATCCTCACACTCATCCTCCATCCTCATCCCCATCTTCATCCTCCATCCTCATCCCCATCCTCCATCCTCATTCTCACTCTCATCCTCCATCCTCATCCCCATCCTCCATTCTCATCCTCACTCTCATCCTCCATCCTCATCCCCATCCTCATCCTTCATCCTCACTCTCATCCTCCATTTCCATCCTCATCCTCCATCCTCATCCTCCATCCTATTTCTCATCCACATGCTCACTCTCATCTTCCATTTCCATCCTCACGCTCATCCTCATCCTCCATCCTCATCTTCCATCCTCACGCTCATCCTCATCCTCCATCCTCATTTTAATCCTCATCCTCCATTCTCATCCTCCATCCTATTTCTCATCCACATGCTCATCCTCCATCCTCTTTCTTCACTCCCATCCCCTTCCTCATCCTTATAATTATCATCCTCATCTTTCATACCCGTCCTTCATCCTCATCCTACATTTCCAGCCTAATCCTCATCCTCCATCCTCACTCTCATCCTCATTCTCCATCTTCCCTCTTCCATCCTCATCCTTTATTCTCCTCTCAGCATTCTGAGAAACACACACGTTTCCTCTCCTGTGCTGCTGATTATTCAGACTGCCTTTGTTACATGAGCTCCTCAGTAAGTGTGAAAGTGCTGATGCAGGCTTCCTCTGACGAGAGCAGCCTTATTTAGGAACAGGCCCATAGCTCTGCTCTTCTCCTCTTCCTCTCTTTCACTCATCTACTTTCATATATTGCTGCATATAACTAGACACCACATGAACCTGGATGAAGATTAAACACTACTGCTGTCCACGTTATTCTTTTATGGAGGTAATGGCATGCATGCAGCATGAGCAACATTGTATCTTAAAGGAACAGTCCAGTGTTTACTTCATCATGGAGTGAAATGAGCAGAACCTGATCTTAGTAACGCTTAAAAGAAAAATAAATGTATATGGTGATGTCGGTGAATGTGCGAATCTTAGGGTGTCTGAATATATTGGTTCTGGAGTCAACAATTTGAAATTCAGGTCTTGAAAGTGCAATCACAGTAAACGTGAAGGCCCTTCCTAAAGTTCTCAGTGAGGACATTCTTACGCAACACTCGAACCATAGAACAGTCCTTAATCAGCTCTGTCAGTATAACTGCTTGTATAATATACCGGTGGAAAGTTCATGGAACCACAAACGAATCGTTCCTGGACAGGTGCGCTATATTAGATTTCATACCACGATCTCAGACTAGTGAGAAGGAAGATCAGACAGAAGCCATCAGTCACTTGAAAAGAGTCGCAGGACGAACTGAAAGCAGCAGAAACAACAGTTACTCAGAGAACAATAAGCACCAAAGTGCAGTGTACTGATCTCCGTTCCTCACACCAGACTCCTCTGGTAAAAACAAGTCCGATTTAGACAAATCCGAACTCTCTTGCAACAATGTTCTCTGGTCAGAGCAAACAAATATGGAGCCCTTGGAGCTCGTAAGCTTAAGAAATTGAAGACGACGATGCACTGGACGTATATTAAATAACCAAAAACAAAAGGAATGAATACGTATTTCCCCTCGCTGTATTAAAAAGTATCAGGTTCAAATAATTCAGGTTTAAAAAATTTCAGGTTTCAAGCTGTCGAAAAATCAGGTTGTAAAACCTCAGGTCGTGGAATTCAAGGAAAACGTTCAGAATACGCAGAAAGGGCAAATGAAGCCGGACGTAATCAAATGAATGAATTAACTTAAACTTAAAGTGCGCCTGTTATGTTTTTTCAAATATTACCTTTCATGTATTGAGCTGTTTGTGAATGTAAAAACGGCGTTATCGACTCTCCAAAGAAGGAACCGATTCTGAACAGGTGAATCGACTCGTTAGTGATTCCAGACTTTACTTCCTGTACTAACCTACGTAGGTTTGTAACACAAAGCCCCGCCTCCGGTCTTCATCGGCTGCTCGCTGACAGACGGAGCTGAGACTCGTTACGGTAGTGGGCGTTTCCTTTTCGACACGCGCTGACAGCGCTGGACCGATCACAACACACTGGGACGTCTGACCAATCAGAGCAGAGTATGCTCTCTGAAAGGAGGAGTTTAGAACGGATCATTTAACGAGTCGTTTGTGACACTGGAGGGAAAAGGTAATGCTGCAGTTTAAATTACGAGCACGTCAAAGTGGTTTTTGACCTCGGATGTGCGTAAATCTATCGTACGAGAGCTTTAAAATCCCTAATATGTGCACTTTAACGTCTAAAGTACTAAACTATACTGTATAACTGGAACTGTTACTCGTTTTCAGCAACGAGTTCAGTATCCAAGAGGCGAAAGATGAACGGACACACTCCTCTGCCTCTTCTGATGCGCTGTTATTGGGCATTTCTTAAGAGAAACCACTGCACTGTGTGAAACCCAAGGTCTGCAAGCACGCTATCGGAGGGGCGCGAGAGCGCGAGAGCACGAGGGAGCTTTTTTAAAAATGAAAAAAGAAATCGTAAATCACAAATAATCTCTTGAGTTTTCATTTTTTTTTTCTTCTTGAGACTCGAGATACCGTTTGAGTGCTGCGATCAAGACGGCGTGTGTAATAACTTGTACACACTACGCATCAAATCCTCCGTCTAAGCCAGAGCTCAAACAGCACCGCGTTTATGAAGTTTCTGTCTCCTGCATCGCTTTATTGCCTCGCCTCGCCTCGCCTCGCCTCATCCGCCTCATTCACTTTCTCCGTGTTTCTCCTTTCACTTTCTTCACTTTCGTCTTTCTTTTTTTCTTTTTACCTCTTATACTTGCACTGCAAAACAAAGTCAGCTTAGCAAGTGAAAATATCATGAATGTAATCTACTTGAAGTAGTTATTTCCTGTTATAAGACGGATACGAAATGATCATACGTTCCAGTTGCTCACCGAGCCAAAAGTGTCACGATACACGTTGCGTATCCTAAAAATAATCTCATCATATGAAAACATGACACATCGCCGACCACCCATCGGTGACACGCAGCGTAGTTACTGTAACCGTAAAAGGTATAAGAGGAATAAAACACTTCAGGACGTTCTGATGCGTGACGTTCAGCCGCGTGTTTATTATTTTCCCGTAACGGCATGCTCAGGAAGTGTTTTACTCCGATTTAGAAGGGATATGCTTCTCTTCTGCTGAGTTATTACTTCAGAATAAAGCGATCCAGTGTTCAGGACAGCGCCACAGGGTCATCCTGTGTTGGGTTTGATCTCCGTTATTCCTCTCATGTTTCTGTCTTGCTGATATCTGACGTCCTTTTCTCCTTGGTTCTGTCCTCTGTAGGTACTTCCTCACCAGCTTCTACACCAAGTACGACCGGATCCACTTCGTCATCAACACGGTGTCTCTGCTCACCGTGCTCATCCCCAAGCTCCCTCAGCTGCACGGCGTCCGGCTCTTCGGGATTAACAAGTACTGAAGATGCTCTCCGCTCGCTCCTCGAACCCCGCGCTCTCCAGATCAACACGTCCGAGGTTCAGAGGTTTTTTGATGAAGCGCAGCAGGCAATGTTGAGAAAGGGACACCTCGGCGCGAGTCACTTAACGTGATGATGATAACCGTCGCCTTGTGTGTTGACGTTAACGGGTTCTGAAGGCTGATTGTGAGGGAGAGCTTGTGGAGGTGTCGTGCATCGATTTGACCAGGATTTCTTTCTTTTTTTTTTTTTTTTTTTTTCTAACCCGAGTCTACGCTGTTACGTTCGGCCGTTTTCGAACCCGGGTGCTGTGGAGAAAACGTACCAAAGCGCAGGAAGAGCGGTGTTACGGTGTTCCCACTAACCTGAAAATCCCAAGCACGAGAGGAAAAAAAATCGCTCGGATCTAATTCCTTCCTCTCGTGGACTTTTCATAGACGTTGGATGTCTGTGTGATTAGCTTTTAGCTTGGCGGATTCACCTTCAGTCGAGGAGGTTACGCTAACCGAAATAACGGTGTATGATTTCGCTTTCTTCCTCACATTTCTAGTGTCCTGCTACAGCATGTCGTGTACGGTTTGCACATTTGTTCAAAGTATGACAAGGGCCACTATTCATTTAAAATTTTAACGTTTTATTATGTCCATCCATACACCACACTTTAGGAAACAGTCTAGGGTGGATTAATTGAATCCATCGATTCTACATTCTTGTCTTGGCTTATCTCTGATTTTAAGTACGCGCAACGTAGAGTAAAGTCAGAAGTAAAGTCTGTGCTTTGTAAAGCCTCGATCGGTCGAACGGTTCAGGGCCGCACCAGACTCTCTGAACCGAGAACCCGAGGGCACCGTTTTCCAGGAACGATTAACTGTCAAATATTTTTAGTAACCAGTCCAGGACGGATACAGTTAGGTTCAATCATTTAGGACAGTGTTTCCCAACAGGGGATGCTTCTGGACCATCAACTTCATCCTCATGTAGCTAACGCTGCCTAGCGTTAGCGTTTCTGTAGGGTGGCGCAAATTTTTGAACATTTTCAAAGGGTGCCGTGACTGAAAAAAGCTTGGGAAACACTGATCTAGGACCATCGCTATGTAAGGAATAACACACACGAGGCTGTGTTGTTAAAGGAAAATAATCCACGACATGGCCCAAAGCAAAGTGGAGTTAATGTTCTCACCCTGAAGTTCTACTACAGCGATTTGCCAACGTTGACCATCTTTAATTTATTAACGAGTGAAACGTCATGCTTTTTATCCGTTTATAGGTACCTCTAATCTTATGGAACGAGTTTGCAGCTGTAAAGAGTTGTTCTCTCGCCAGCGTTGCTCTTTCTGTCTCTCTCTCTCTCTCTCTCTCTCTGGAAGTTAGAGGCGGCTCGCAGCTTGGCATGTTACCGAGAATCCGCAAAGCGTAAACTGGTCGAGTCTGAACACTTTCCCTTGGTGGAATTTTACAGACGGTTACAGAGTTCTGACGCTGGAAACTCCTTCCGTCGTACGGTAAAAGCCTCCTAATAGAAATCTTAATCATACGAACGATCTGTTTTTCCTTGTTCGATTAAGAAACATTTAAAAAAAACAAAAAACAAATTCTGTTTATTTTTCTTGGATTATGTGGCGCATCTGTCACTCAAGTCCTTGTGAGTGGTTGCTATAGAAACGAGCATGCATTGGAAGATCAGTTAATCAGATTAATCAGTTAATCTTCTGATTCGAGAATTCAGCAGCGCTCTGATATAATACATGACAATTCCAATGTTTTTTTTTGTTTTTTTTTTAAAAATCTAATCTCAATGCATTGGACAACCTGTTATGATGGCGTATCTCCCTAAATGTTGTTCATTTATAACATAAAGACTGAATGCTTTCTTTGCTTTGCTGTTTGTTTCATGATTTGAATCAGTGATCACCGCTCAGGGGCGGGGTTTAGTAGTAGAAGAGTATGGTCGTCGGAAATCCGACCCTAAATCATCTCTCCTGCACGTCTAACTCGGTGAACGAGTGTTTGCCGATGATCATATCGACCTGCTGGGGTTTCAGCGCGTGTGAAACCGATCAGCTTCCAGGCGCTGGGCTTCGAATAGGACCGTGAATGTGATTGGTTGAAATGTTCACGTTACTTCCTGTTTCGGTTTCACAGTGTTGAAGAAAACTAAACTAAACAGATTACAGAATCAACAATTATTTTAGTCGACAAGGGAACAGGTTTGTCCTGCTCAGTTATCTCGTAAGTCGGTCGGCTTGTTCTTACGACCCGGTCCAGGACAGGCAGTAACCGGAACAATAATACAAAGAGATGACGATCCACTGCGAAATCTCCGTTAATCAAACTGTGTACACAAAAGTAATGTCTGGAATTCCACAAGCGATCCACGCTTCGAATGGAATACGAGAAAGCATACTGTGATTATGAGCCCCGCCCCTAAACGAGCCTAAAATGCTGGGTCCTGGGCGTGGACGTTCGGCATTCGAGTGTGAAGACGACCGCAGAAGGCAGAATTTTAGAAGAAAGCATCAATTCGGACGACCCTGCCTATAAATACAGCCCTAGAAGGCAGAATTCGTACAATTCAGACAGATTCTGCGCGTACCACGTTGTCGGGTCTGGTTCTTGGGCGTGATTAGCGTAAATCCGTGGAGTTTAATTAGTGACCTCACACACCGATCACGTATCTAGCCCCGCCCCCGGGGCAGCTGTACTAGGTCTGATTTAACAAAATAAGATAAATTAGTATCAGGTTTGAGCTGTATAATCTGTCTAAACGATTATTTTTCTTCAATTCATTTATAAGAATAATGACACTCCCAGAATCGATCCTGGGTCCAAACCCTACGTGTGAAACTGCTCAAACTCCTCCTCTTTTTTTTTTTGTTTTTTTTGGGTCCTGTGGGTAAACAGTATTTCCTGTGCATTTAGTTAAAGCGGTGCATGCAATCTGCTGAACTCTGTTCCGTCTGCTCCGGCAGCTCACATCCTGTTTTAGAAGTACGACAGAAACAGAAACGCAGTGTTTGTGAACAGGCGTGGCGGTGGGCGGGGGTTATTTTTAGAGTCTGGCTCGCATCGTACCATTGGTCAGTTTCTCTTACTATATATAGAAAGCCTCGTTTTGTCTTGTCAGAGCAGAAACGGCGAAATGACCCGAGCCAGCCTCTTGGTTTCAGTTCCTTCAGCTCAGACCGCGCATTACAGCGAGCTCAGTAACAGGATGTAGTGGGGGGGGGGGGGGGGGTTTAGTGATAAATAGTAGAGAGAAATATGTACATGTCCATACATTTTCATATGTGAAAGAAATCAGTATTCTATGACCCATTATTATTTCAGTAATACATTCACAGCAAGAATCCAGTGTTTGTTCTCACAGTACATGTTCAGCACAGGCTTTTAAAAAGAACTGCACAGAGAACGTGGAAATGTTTTAAAATTACTGTACTTCAAAGCAAACGTTTCTAATATTTCTCGTTATGAGATTATTATATAACAGATGACGTACAAGGAATAAAACACAGCAGGATGTGCAGCTAGAGGAAAACTGTTCACCATAACGGCACAACCCGAAGTGGTTTATTGATCCTTCAGTGCTTCATAGCACGGCGATTTGCCAACAATTACAACGTGGGTACGTTTTATCCGTTTATTGTTACGTTTAATTGTGAAGAAACCACTAACTCGTCCGTCCTGAAGATTTCCAAAAAAAAGTTACCGCTCTGACTGTTATAAAGCGCTGACACTGGAGACTCCTTCCATAAATGTTTACCTGCATTTAAAAACAAAAACAAATAACGTTTATGAAAAGTCCTTGGGAATTCGCTGTTACTATAGAAACTATAACGCATCAGGATAAAAAGGTGATTTGTACCTGA
>NC_071267.1:26141338-26238838 GCF_023375685.1 Ictalurus furcatus | reverse complement strand
AGACAGAGAGCTTGTAGAGAAGACACTGTAATGTAATGCGACGTGTGCAGAGCTCCTACAGGAGTAAAGTTCCCCCCAGCTGACCAGGACCCAGTGTGAGATAATGGGTGAAAGGCTGGTGCTTGTGGAGCGTCGTGTTCTCCGGCATCAGTGAGCGTAATGTGATCACGCAGCTATTACCTAAAGACTCGATCTCGTAAAACATTGAGCGAGAGGGAGGTGTCAGGTGCCTGCTGTCTTTCACACATTATCACACACAGCGCAGGATCTCTCACGCCGTTATATACTGGATTCAGTCAAAACTCCGGCATTATTATTTTAAACCCTCCAACTAATCTGATTTCGCCATGTGTATTGTGTGTGTGAGTGTTTGTGTGTGTGTGTGTGAGAGTGTGAGTGTTTGTGTATTTACGTGTGCATTTATTAATGCAACACGTTCATTAACACCGAGAATAACGGCTCAGTCCCCAGAATCATTTCATCTTATACTAATCACCACAACACCACAATCACCACAATCACCAAAACCACTATATCACTGTATCACCATATCACCACAATCACCATATCACCACAATCACCATATCACCATATCACCACAATCACCACAATCACCATATCACCACAATCACCACAGTCACCATATCACTATATCACCATATCACTATATCACCATATCACCATAATCACCACAATCACCACATCACCACAATCACCATATCACTATATCACTATATCACCACAATCACCATATCACTATATCACTATATCACCACAATCACCACAATCACCATATCACTATATCACCACAATCACCATATCACTATATCGCCACAATCACCACAATCACCATATCACCACAATCACCATATCACCACAATCACCACAATCACCATATCACTATATCACCACAATC
Source organism: Ictalurus furcatus (assembly GCF_023375685.1). Taxonomy (NCBI): domain Eukaryota; kingdom Metazoa; phylum Chordata; class Actinopteri; order Siluriformes; family Ictaluridae; genus Ictalurus; species Ictalurus furcatus. Next base: position 26,237,922 of record NC_071267.1, on the reverse strand, counting down.
ACCATATCACTATATTACCACAATCACCACAATCACCATATCACTATATCACCACAATCACCATATCACTATATCACCACAATCACCACAATCACCATATCACCACAATCACCACAATCACCACAATCACCATATCACTATATCACCACAATCACCATATCACTATATTACCACAATCACCATATCACTATATCACCACAATCACCATATCACTATATCACTATATCACCACAATCACCACAATCACCATATCACCATATCACCACAATCACCACAATCACCATATCACTATATCACCACAATCACCATATCACTATATCACCACAATCACCACAATCACCATATCACCATATCACCACAATCACCACAATCACCATAACACTATATCACCACAATCACCATAATCACCACAATCACCACAATCACCATATCACTATATTACCACAATCACCACAATCACCATATCACTATATCACCACAATCACCATATCACTATATCACCACAATCACCACAATCACCATATCACCATATCACCACAATCACCACAATCACCATAACACTATATCACCACAATCACCATAATCACCACAATCACCATATCTCCATAATCAGCACAGTCACCACATCACCACAATCACCATATCACTATATCACTATATCACCACAATCACCATATCACTATATCACTATATCACCACAATCACCACAATCACCATAACACTATATCACCACAATCACCATAATCACCACAATCACCACAATCACCATATCACTATATCACCACAATCACCATATCACTATATTACCACAATCACCACAATCACCATATCACTATATCACCACAATCACCATATCACTATATCACCACAATCACCACAATCACCATATCACCATATCACCACAATCACCACAATCACCATAACACTATATCACCACAATCACCATAATCACCACAATCACCATATCTCCATAATCAGCACAGTCACCACATCACCACAATCACCATATCACTATATCACTATATCACCACAATCACCATAATCACCACAATGACTATATCACCATATCACCATATCACCACAATCACCACAATCACCATAATCACCACAATCACCATAACACTATATCACCACAATCACCATAATCACCACAATCACCATATCACCATAATCACCACAGTCACCACATCACCACATCACCACAATCACCATAACACTATATCACCACAATCACCATAATCACCACAATCACCACAATCACCATAATCACCACAATCACCATATCACCATAATCACCATATCACTATATCACCACAATCACCACAATCACCACAATCACCATAATCACCACAGTCACCACATCACCACAATCACCATAACACTATATCACCACAATCACCATATCACCATAATCACCACAGTCACCACATCACCACAATCACCATAATCACCACAATCACCACATCACCAAAATCACCACAATCAAAAAATATTATTCAAATGAACAAATTTTGTACCAAAAAAATTTGAATTCCAAGCATTTCTCATTGATTTGAATGACTTTACATTTTATTATTATTATTATTATTATTATTATTATTATTATTATTATTATTAATAATAATAATACATTTATTTTTTTTTAATTTAGTCCCTGTAATGAGGTGTTGAGACACTAGGGGTCAGCACAATCATAGCTCTCTCTCGCTCTCTCTCTCTCTCTCTCTCTCTGTGTGTGTGTGTGTGTGTGTGTGTCTGTGTGTGTCTGTGTGTGTATAAAAAACACTCCTCTGGGTTTAGTTCTGAGGTAAAGTTCACTCTGTACAGGACGTACCCTCAGTTGCGTGAAGCCGAATTGTGGGAAAGGGTTTTGATCAGAAGCCAGCCTGCCGTTCTGCAATAATCTGTGTGCAATCGTATAAAATTAAAACCCACTTTTATATTTTCGATACTATTGAAGAGGAGAGGCCACCAGGTGAAGTGGACCGTTTAAGATCAGTCCCAGCTATTTAAAAGTCAGCAGAAATACCTTTGTAGTTTCAGCAGCAGAACATTTAAACCATCTTGAATGATTCTCCTGGTTACAAAACTGTAACTGTGATTATACACAATAATTGAGTAAAGTAATTATATGGTCATCTTGTGCAGTAATTTAATGTAGTATTGTTATACAGTAATTTGATATACTAATTTTATATGGTAATATTATATTGGAATTTCATACAGTAAGTTTATATATCAATTTCGCATAGTATTTATTAATTTTACACAATTTAATACACCAATTTTAGAGTAATTTTATGTACCAATTTTATACACACATCATACAGTAGTTTTATATTTTAATTTCATACAATAACTGTACGTAGTAAACCTGTAAAAGTCTGCAAGTAAGCTGAGGATGAAACTGAATTTCCCTTTTCAACACAACAACGACCCAAAGCATACATCCAAATCAACAAAGGAACGACTTAACCAAAAGAAGATCCATGTTTTTGACTGGCCTAGCCAGAGCCCGGACCTGAATCCAACTGAAAATCTGTGGGGTGACCTGACGCCAGCTGTGCACAGGACAAACCCTTATAAAATGATGGGTCTGGAATATTTTCGCAAGAAAAGGTGGGAAAATATCGCCAAGTCAAGATATTCCACACTAAAGACTGAGTGGTGTAATAAAATCAAACGGTGCTTCAACAAAGCATAAGTTTAGAAGTGTGTATACTTATGCAAGCCGGTTATTCCATTTTTTTCCTGCTTAGAACCCTTTAGAACGTCATAATTCATTACGGGTACAGTATTGATAGGATGTGGAGGTGGGTGATCTTATAAAAACGATCATATCCTATAATACATGAAGACGTTAATACGTCACAGGATACATACATCACAACACACAGGTTTGCTTTCTATTTAATTTTTTTTTTTTTTTTTTTTTTTAAAAGAAAGAAAAACTTTTATGTCTACAAAAAGTAATGAATTACTTTAAGCTAAAAATTGTAACAAATAATGAATCATTTTAATAAATCCTAACAATAAATACAACCTGCAACTATAAAAGTTCAGTACAAAATTGAAACTTTTTTTTTTTTGTCATTGCTATTAAACATGTCCAGAAAAAAAAAAAAATCTTTAAACCTGTGATATTTCAGAAAAGTGTTGCATCATTTATCACAATATCAATACTATATTATCATCTATTATCCAAGTGTTACCTCGTCAACATGGTGAGTACCTACATTTACATTTTAATCCAACAGCAGTGACAAGTTCGTCTATTTGACGTTGCGGTGATTATAAACCCGTAGTAAAAACATTTAACTTAAAACATTCTGTACAGACAACACGACTCAGAGTTCCAGGGTTTTAGTGAATAAAATAAATACGTACGTGTAGAAGTGTAGTGTTTGTGATGCGTTAAAGGGATGAATGTAAAGTCAGCTGTAATTGTGCTGTGATTAACCCTCATCGGCAGCGTGTCTCCGAGACAGCAGGGGGCTCCATACACCAGAGTTTTACACTAATCTGAAGCGACATCTGCTTTCTATAAATAGCACTCGCTTCTAGGTAAAGAATACTGGCCTCATTTTCTTCTTTCTTTATTTATTTTTTATACCAAGGTTAAGTTTGCCCTGCTCCTTCAGCACTGGCTTTAACCGCAATACTGCGTCCTTCAGCCGGGCTGGAAAACTTAAAGACCTGGAGCAGGTCTTATTATTATTATTATTATTATTATTATTATTATTATTATTATTATTAGCAAAGCACATACTGTATAGATGCACTGTACAGTTACTAACCTTCAAACAAATCAAGGGACAGGTACAGTGCAATAGAAAATACATAGGTATATCTGAGTGCAAAAGTTTACACCCCCCCATGGTTTCTGGCTGGAGAAATAAATGTATCGACAATCTTGTGCTTATAGTGTGATTATAGATCATTCTGTAGTCGTTACAGGATTTACGTGAAGTGACCTCTTTTTTTTTTCATTAAAGGGTCTTATAACTGACTGATTTTTTATTTTTTTTTACTTCAGTACATAACTCCTTATGATGCACTATTAGTGCTCTTCAAACCTTTTCACCATTTCTCTTCAAAATTTTGTAACATTGTTTTTGTAAAAGAGAGAGAGAGAAAGAGAGAGAGAGAGAGAGAGAGAGAGAGAGAGAATGCTCTAAATCCTGCAATCCAGACACGTATACACGTATACAGTGCATGACTGGCAGCTGAGTGCAAAGGTCTGGACCTCTTATGGTTTCTTGAATAGGAATAAACAATAAAAAATACATAAATACTGCAAGAAGAAGAAGAAGAAGAAGAGAACAATCTGAAATTATAAAATAAAATCAAGAAAAAGTTTTGAGGAAACGTTGATGTCTCAAAATGAAATGCCCTGAGGGTGTGCAAACTTTTGCACTCACCCGTGAGCTGTTAAAAGGGTTAGATTAATATCTAAACGGGTGTTTAATATCTAAAAGATTGAAAACCATTTCAAACGAGGAAAGCAATCTTATATCTTTATTAATTGCTCTGTTTTGGGGTTTTAATTCTGGTAACCAACTCAGCGACGCCTTTGTCTCTTTTTCTTTTAGTGGATCTGTCAAGCTGCAAACATCAACTCAGTCAGCTGTACCGACATGCAGCTGAGATTCGTGTGTGTGTGTGTGTGAATCTCACGAGTTCTAAAACTGCACTTCTTCTTACGGAAGTGAAACCTCTCTGATTTTAGTCCCATGTGAGAAGCAGGACGTTACATAAGGCCCTCTTTGAAAGTTTTAAGAAGTGAAATGTAAATACACGGCGGCGTCTTGAAGCTCTCGGTGCTTGCGCAGAAAAAGTGAAAGTGGCAGCAGGAGGGATTACATTTCCACACATTTGAATAACTCAACAAATGAGGACTATGTGAGGAGCGTGTGCGCCCCCGGTGCGAGGGGCCGGACGCGGCACTCACTCGTCCCACGGGCCGGGGGCAGATGTCCTGAACGGCGAGGTTGCACAGGGTCGTGGTTATAAATAGCACGACTCCCTGATAGTATAGATGAGAGATTAGAGGAGATAACTGTGGGTTTGTAGGATGTAGAACAGGGGTAACAGCAAAAACAACATGCCAGTGTGGCGACATTGTTGGTGGGGAGGAGGAGGAGTTTATATCACACATAAAAACTGCTCTAGTACGCACATCAGCATTACTTTAGAGGGGGAAATATTGGCACCCCTTGTCAATATTACCACACATCATGAACACTTGGTAGAGAAATCGTCAGGAAAATGCGGTACCACGTTCCGTGAAGGCCTTATTGCGTAATGACCGACGAATACATTCATTACCTGTTATAATGAATTCATAAGGCATGACAGTTTATAGCAACGTTTATAATGCATTGATAAATTGTTAACAGAATGCGTGCGTTATGTCAATACTGAAGAAATTTTGCCCCCCCTCCCCCCCCAAATCATGTTGACTATTCATGATGCGTAATAAACATTGCTATAACGTGTAATGCGTTCTCATAAATAATTCTAGCAATGTGTATAATACCTTGAGTGCTTTATAACATGATATGAATATGTCCATAGTTCGTTATAACCGTTATAACCTTCATAGAAAACGTTACCGAAAATACAATACAGCAAAAAATCTAATAAAAACTGGTCTAGACCTTCATTTCTTTGCTATTGGTTACATAATGTGTTACACACACTGCTTTTAATGCATTAACACTTTCTAAATACCGTGCATAAATCATTAGAACAGAGAATATAATGCCTTATGAAGGCACACACACACACACACACACACACATATATATATATATATATATATATATATATATATATATATATAATAAAAACATGTTAAGAATGTATTCATAGGTCATTACTAGCCTTCATGTAAAGTGTTAACAGTTTATTTCATTTTCCTTTTTCTGCAATTATTGGCACCCCTTCTTAGAGAGGGTAACCTCACTTCCTGCAATGTCTAACAAGATTGGAGCAGAGCATTTCCACTTCCTTTGCATTGTACTGTGTGTTTAGTGAAGGCAGGACGTACGTGTGTAAACTCAGAGTTCCAAGCAAAGGTCTGGATCGCAGGCTGAAAGCGCCAGACTAGACCGGGAAAACCGGCGAGGGTCGAAACCAGGAAATAACACCCACGGGAACTGAAGCTAGAAAACAAAGCTTGGAGTTGGTGGTCGAAATGCACAATAAGGTTTCCCGCCAGTATTACAACGTGACAGGATATAAACAGACCAGCTAATCAAGCGTGAAACACACGACACAATCAGCGAGCACGCCGATGACAGGAGACCGGACTAGAACAGAAACAAAAGCATGCGGCGATGTAAACAAAACCGCAAGACATGAACCAAAAGCAAAACAACAAAGTTCTTGTTGTGCTTAGAACCGCACTGTGCATAATTCTGTGCATAATATTCTTAGGCTTGTTTAATTCATAAGGTTCAAAGACAGATGCTAAGATAACTGTTTCAAAACACTGACTTTTCTGTGTTGAGTTGTTGTTGTTTTTTTTGGTGGCTTTATCTACAGACAAGTCTTAACCTCCTGGCAGAGGCAACCAGGTTTTGGACTGAAATACTGCATAATTTATAAAGCCATCAATCTTCACAGGAGCCTCTGAATCACCAGGCATGAAACATCCCTAAAGCATTAATACTCCATATTTTACACCAGGTTTGCTGGATTTTAGATTTTCTTTTCCCATTTGATTTAGATGGTTTTTTTTTTAAAATTATTATTATTATTTTAGTTTAAACTCTATTATATCAGGGGAAAGTTTATTAATTCATTTTTTCCTAGTGGGAGTCAGGTTGGGAAGTTAAGTCCAGACTCCTTCACCGATTCCACCTCCTCCTGGAAGATCCCCAGACCTTCGCAAAGCCTACTGTGAGATATAATCTCTCCAACGGGTCCTAGATTCAGCACCAGTGACTGATCCAGCTCTAGCGGGAGACGACCATCAGAGGAGGCATCGAACCACATTACCTGTCTCCTTTCAATTGGGAGGAGCAGTGGATCTATGCGGAGACTCTCCCGGATTATCGTGCTCCTCACTCTATAACAAAGAGTAGGTCCAGCAATCCTGTAGAGGACACTCTGTCCGTACTCATAACTTTATTCTTTCGGTGATTACAGATGAGGATAAAGGGGCGGTCACACTAGACCTTCAGCATGCGAAATTTCCACCGATTTCCATTCATACGAACGCGAATGCTGGAGACCGGAAACGCTCCAAAGTTCAAGTCTGGTCAATTCTGACCTGCGAATTTGTATCATGTGAAGACGTCACTCTTCAGAAAATCCGAGATTTAGGCATCACCGATTCCAGCGGTGTCGCACCATGCAGTTTTATGCCGTTTTATACAACATTGAAAGCTGTAAAAGAATATAAAATCACCATCAACAGAGAAGTTTCCTGGATTGCGATGTCGCTGCTTACAGGAACAGACGGTATATTCTAACAGTGGCATGTGATGTCGTATCCGGATCCATATTCGCAGCGGTCTCCCAAGAACTTTCGCATGCCGAAAGTGTAGTGTGACCGCCGCTTAAGAACGTAGACTGACCGAGAGCTCCATCCACACACTGAGCTCCTTCTTCACCTGTAGCCCTGCTGACCTGACCTGATCCGCCTCTCTTTTTCCATTACTCCTGAATTAGATCCAACACTTCTTTCTTTTGCAGAAAAATGGTCTGGGGGAAAATAAAACTACACACCATTCCTATATATTATATATATATTACCTGTTGCATGTTTCCTTTTTATACGTTCGATCTCGCTAATTTTCCAAGGGTGCTAATAATTCTGTAACGACTGTATCTGGTCACGGGGAACCTGGAGCCTATCTCAGGGAGCATGGGGCACAAGGCGGGGTACACCCTGGACAGGGTGCCAGTCCATCGCAGGGCACAATCACATACACACTCATACACTCATTCATACACTACGGACACTTTAGACACACCAATCAGCCTACCATGCATGTGTTTGGACTGGGGGAGGAAACCGGAGTACCCGGAGGAAACCCCCGCAGCACGGGGAGAACATACAAACTCCACACACACAGGGCCACGGTGGGAATCGAACCCCGGACCCTGGAGGTGTGAGGCAAACGTGCTAACCACGAAGCCACCGTTACCCATCCTGAGTGTGCAACACAGAAGAGCGAGAGACAGAAATGTCACGAATTAATTTTTTTAATTTCATATAGATACCCGAGCGTTGGCATTGCATGACGTTTTTATTTGATCGAATCTTTTTGTTTTGTTCGCTCGCAGCTCGGCGCGGGATCCCGTTAGTCCTCTTCTAGAGCGTGAAAGAGTCGAGAGATCGCGTTACTTCCTCTGCTGCGGACGGTGATGAATTCATTTAATATCCGCTTGATGGAAAGTGCTGCCTCTGCCGTGCGCCTCGGGAGTTCAGTTTAATAACAACAGGGTTTGATCATATTTACATCCTGCAGTTGAGGTTTGAATTACGTTATTAGGAAGACCGTGCTCATGTTAGAACCTATAGGAGTGTTTTAAACAGGTCACTTATGTGCAGCTGGGACACTCTCAGACACCGCGTCAGCACAGTGATAACCTTTTTGCTTAAACAGGGTAATTAGCAGATCTTACTGAAGTGTATTTCGAAGTTTATCACGCTGTTAGGAAACTGTTTGCCGTTAATGTGCTTCACAGCTCTTATTAGATGCTAATGCATAGCTTCGACTGTTCAACACACACACACACACACATAAACACACACTTGGATGTTTTTATTTTTTTGTCCTGGCAGTAGCGTTATACACTTCCTGTTGGTAATTAAGCAACAGTGTAGCTCCTTAACACACCGTGTGAGCTGTGTGTGTGTGTGATTACATTGATTTCCCATGCTTTTGCTGTAATAAATCGGGATGAGGAACGAGTCCGTCTTTTCAGGGACACCCCGATGTGTATTTGTGGGTCAGCGCTAACACCTGCCTGACCTCCGGGTCCAGAAAATCCCCCACTAACCTCAGCTCAGTGTACAATCAATTACCCTCCAGAGGCGTAAACAACTATTTATTACCCACGTGCCTGCACCAGCCCCAATGCCAAAGTGTGTGTGTGTGAGAGAGAGAGAGAGAGAGAGAGATTCAGGTCATGTTGAATGTCGGGTGCATTACTTTTCCAAAGTTGTAGGCTAAAATTCTGTATACATGTCATTGAAAGATGTATATACTGTATATCCCAGGCGACCTCCAGAGGTGTGGAACATCAATTTTAGATACATCGGTATTTACCTGGGGAATTTTGTACATATTCAGGCTGTTCATTCAGAATATTAAAATCACTTGTGTGTAATTCATGCCTCCGAGGTTGCCCGGTATTTTGTTGAGGCAGGTTTTTTCACCATCTTATCCCATCTGTGAAACATGGTGGTGGTAGTGTCATGGTTTGGACCTGTTTTGCTGCATCTGGACCAGGAAGACTCGCCATCATTGATGGAGCAATGAATTCTGAATTACACCAAAGGAAAATGTCAGGACATTTGTCCATGATCTAAATCTGAAGAGAAAGCGGGTCATGCAGCAAGATAACGACCGTAAACACACGAGTCGCTCTACTAAACAACGGTTAAAGAAGAATAAAGTTAATATTTTGGAATGGCCGAGTCAAAGTCCTGACCTCAATCCAATAGAAATGTTGTGGAAGGACCTGAAGCGAGCAGTTCATGTGAGGAAACCCACCAACATCCCAGAGTTGAAGCTGTTCTGTACTGAGGAACGGGATAAAACTCCTCCGAGCCGATACGCAGGACGGATCAACAGTTACCTCAAACGTTTATCTGCAGTTATCACTGCACGACGAGGTCACACCAGATACCGAAAGCAAAGGTGCACATACTTTCGCCTCTCACAGATATGTACTATTGGATCATTTCTCACAATAAATAAATGACCAAGTATAATGTTTTTGTCTCGTTTGTTTAATCAGGTTCTCTTTATCTACTTCTAGGAGATGTTGTTTTCGGTCACATTTATGCAGAAATATATATATAACATTTTAAAGGGTTCACAAACTTTCAAGCACCACTGTGAAATATGCTTTAGATCTTCGTGCGAATATCCATCGTGCAGGTTTCTAGTCTACGATCAGATGGGACTGCTCACAAGGTGAGATGAAAGGTGAGGGAAGCGGCGCTAAACACCAGGTTGGCCCGTACACACTGTACGACCTCATCCATTTCTGCAACACACACCTGTACAGCGTGGTCATTTATTATCCGGCGCAACTCTGTGTGCTGCTCTGTGTGTCTCTGTCTGGTCAGGGCAAAGAACAGGAATATATGATCTCACGGAGCAGGAAAAAAAGATGCATGTGCCTGTGAAAGTCACGCAGGACGAAAGCACTGCAGTGATGAATGCTGGAGGACAGTGCAGGAGATTTACGGTGTCTCGGGGGGGAACGGGGACTGACTTCGTTCACTGAATGCGTGGAATTATTCAGAGTCTTTTTGCTCCATCTACTGAACGTGCGCCGCTGTTTACCCGATTCCACCAGCACGCTCCTGGTGCTGTCTCAACCCAATCCTACATCAGCTCCTACTACGTCTTTCTTATGATCTGTTTTTGTCGTCCATGCTGCACCAGATGATGGTCCACTGAGAATCTCACTATGGATGAAAGACAAAAATCTGTCTCTTTCTGCCAGAGAGGATTCATTCTGCTCACTTCTGCCTCGCCGTCCTGTTCTCCACACAGGAATTAAACTCATTTCTGAGCTTTTATTTTATTTAAAAAAAAAAAAAAAAGAAAAAGGACAAAGGCTTAAAGAAACACAGCGCTCTATTGAAGCATCCAGACCTCAGGGACGTAACAGGACGTAAATAAATCTGTTTTAGTGACGCAGCTGTGGAAAGCAATCTCACTGGACAACACCTTTAACATTTATACTAGCTATCAACAATCTCATTCATTCATCTTCAAGTATATGTTTTTTCCTGCTCAGGGTTGGGTCGAGAGAGAGAGAGAGAGAGAGAGAGAGAGGGAGAAGATGAATAGAGAGAGAGAGAGAAAGAGAGAGAGAGAGAGAGAGAGAGAGAGAGAGAAGATGAATAGAGAGAGAGAGAAGAACGAGAGAGAGAGATGATGGAGAGAGAGAGAAGATGAAGAGAGAGAGACAGAGAGAGAGAAGAAAGAGAAGCTGGAGAGAGAGAAGAAGAATGGAGAGAGAGATAGAGAGAGCGAGAGAAGATGAATAAGATGAGTTTTTATTGTTGTAGTGTATCAGGTAACTGTAAGAGCAAATGACCATCACCCTTTTAAAAAAAAAATCTCCATGTAGCTCTCTAAAGAGTCTTTCGAACCCTTAATGGTTTATATACAGTAGATGTAATGGTTTATATACAGTAGATGTTAATGGTTTATATACAGTAGATATAATGGTTTATATACAGTAGATGTAATGGTTTATATACAGTAGATGTAATGGTTTATATACAGTAGATATAATGGTTTATATACAGTAGATGTAATGGTTTATATACAGTAGATGTTAATGGTTTATATACAGTAGATGTAATGGTTTATATACAGTAGATGTAATGGTTTATATACAGTAGATGTTAATGGTTTATATACAGTAGATGTAATGGTTTATATACAGTAGATGTTAATGGTTTATATACAGTAGATGTAATGGTTTATATACAGTAGATATAATGGTTTATATACAGTAGATGTAATGGTTTATATACAGTAGATGTTAATGGTTTATATACAGTAGATGTAATGGTTTATATACAGTAGATGTTAATGGTTTATATACAGTAGATGTAATGGTTTATATACAGTAGATGTAATGGTTTATATACAGTAGATATAATGGTTTATATACAGTAGATGTTAATGGTTTATATACAGTAGATGTAATGGTTTATATACAGTAGATGTAATGGTTTATATACAGTAGATATAATGGTTTATATACAGTAGATGTAATGGTTTATATACAGTAGATTAAATGGTTTATATACAGTAGATATAATGGTTTATATACAGTAAATGTTAATGGTTTATATTCAGTAGATATAATGGTTTATATACAGTAGATGTTAATGGTTTATATACAGTAGATTAAATGGTTTATATACAGTAGATATAATGGTTTATATACAGTAAATGTTAATGGTTTATATTCAGTAGATATAATGGTTTATATACAGTAGATGTTAATGGTTTATATACAGTAGATTAAATGGTTTATATACAGTAGATATAATGGTTTATATACAGTAAATGTTAATGGTTTATATTCAGTAGATATAATGGTTTATATACAGTAGATGTTAATGGTTTATATACAGTAGATGTTAATGGTTTATATACAGTAGATTAAATGGTTTATATACAGTAGATATAATGGTTTATATACAGTAAATGTTAATGGTTTATATTCAGTAGATATAATGGTTTATATACAGTAGATGTAATGGTTTATATTCAGTAGATATAATGGTTTATATTCAGTAGATGTAATGGTTTATATACAGTAGATGTAATGGTTTATATACAGTAGATATAATGGTTTATATACAGTAGATGTAATGGTTTATATACAGTAGATGTTAATGGTTTATATACAGTAGATATAATGGTTTATATACAGTAGATATAATGGTTTATATACAGTAGATTAAATGGTTTATATACAGTAGATATAATGGTTTATATACAGTAGATATAATGGTTTATATTACAGTAGATATAATGGTTTATATACAGTAGATGTTAATGGTTTATATACAGTAGATTAAATGGTTTATATACAGTAGATATAATGGTTTATATACAGTAGATGTTAATGGTTTATATTCAGTAGATATAATGGTTTATATACAGTAGATGTTAATGGTTTATATACAGTAGATGTAATGGTTTATATACAGTAGATGTAATGGTTTATATTCAGTAGATATAATGGTTTATATTCAGTAGATGTAATGGTTTATATACAGTAGATGTAATGGTTTATATACAGTAGATATAATGGTTTATATACAGTAGATGTAATGGTTTATATACAGTAGATATAATGGTTTATATACAGTAGATATAATGGTTTATATACAGTAGATGTAATGGTTTATATTCAGTAGATGTTAATGGTTTATATACAGTAGATGTAATGGTTTATATACAGTAGATGTTAATGGTTTATATTCAGTAGATATAATGGTTTATATACAGTAGATGTAATGGTTTATATACAGTAGATGTAATGGTTTATATTCAGTAGATATAATGGTTTATATTCAGTAGATGTTAATGGTTTATATACAGTAGATGTAATGGTTTATATACAGTAGATGTTAATGGTTTATATACAGTAGATGTAATGGTTTATATACAGTAGATGTAATGGTTTATATTCAGTAGATATAATGGTTTATATACAGTAGATATAATGGTTTATATACAGTAGATGTAATGGTTTATATACAGTAGATATAATGGTTTATATACAGTAGATGTAATGGTTTATATACAGTAGATATAATGGTTTATATACAGTAGATGTAATGGTTTATATACAGTAGATATAATGGTTTATATACAGTAGATGTTAATGGTTTATATACAGTAGATATAATGGTTTATATACAGTAGATATAATGGTTTATATACAGTAGATGTAATGGTTTATATACAGTAGATGTTAATGGTTTATATACAGTAGATGTAATGGTTTATATACAATAGATGTAATGGTTTATATCAGTAGATATAATGGTTTATATTCAGTAGATGTAATGGTTTATATACAGTAGATTAATGGTTTATATACAGTAGATATAATGTTTATATACAGTAGATGTAATGGTTTAATACCAGTAGATTAATGGTTTATATACAGTAGATGCTTAATGTGAGTTTATATACAGTTAGATATAAATGCAGTATATACAGTAGATATAATGGTTATATACAGTAGATGTAATGGTTATATACCAGTAGATATAATGTTTATCATACAGTAGATGTAATGTATTATATACAGTATGATACTAATGGTTATATACAGTTACGATATAATGGTTTATATTCAGTAGATATAATCGGTTTATATACAGGTAGATTAATGGTTTATATACAGGAGATGTAATGGTTATATACAGTAAGATGTAATGGTTTATATACAGTAGATGTAATTGGTTTATATTACAGTAGATGTTAATGGTTTATATTCAGTAGATTTATAATGGTTTAATCAGTAAGATATGTAATGGTTTATATACAGTAGATGTAATGGTTTATATTCAGTAGATACTAATGGTTTATATAGCAGTAGATGGTAATGGTTTATATACATAGATAATTAATGGTTTATATACAGTAGTATGTAATGGTTTATATACAGTAGATATAATGGTTTATATACAGTAGATTAATGGTTTTTATTATCCAGTAGATATAATGGTTTATATACGGTAGATGTTAATGGTTTATATACAGTAGATATAATGGTTTATATTCAGTAGATGTTAATGGTTTATATACCAGTAGATTAAATGGTATTATATACAGTAGAATGTAATGGGTTTTAGTATTCAGTAGATGTAATGGTTTATATACAGTAGATGTTAATGGTTTATATACAGTAGATATAATGGTTTATATACAGTAGATATAATGGTTTATATACAGTAGATGTAATGGTTTATATACAGCTAGATGTAAATGGTTTATATACAGTAGATATAATGGTTTATATACAGTAAATGTTAATGGTTTATATTCAGTAGATATAATGGTTTATATACAGTAGATATAATGGTTTATATACAGTAGAGTATAATGGTTTATATACAGTAGATGTTAATGGTTTATATACAGTAGATTAAATGGTTTATATACAGTAGATATAATGGTTTATATACAGTAGATGTTAATGGTTTATATTCAGTAGATATAATGTTTATATACAGTAGATGTTAATGGTTTATATACAGTAGATGTAATGGGTTTATATACAGTAGATATAATGGTTTATATTCAGTAGATATAATGGTTTTATATTCAGTAGATGTAATTGGTTTATATACAGTAGATTGTAATGGTTTATTATACAGTAGATATAATGGTTTATATACAGTAGATGTAATGGTTTATAATACAGTAGATATAATGGTTTATATACAGTAGATATAATGGTTTATATACAGTAGATGTAATGGTTGTATATTCAGTAGATGTTAATGTTTATATACAGTAGATGTAATGGTTTATATACAGTAGATGTTAATGGTTTATATTCAGTAGATATAATGGTTTATATACAGTAGATGTAATGGTTTATATACAGTAGATGTAATGGTTTATATTCAGTAGATATAATGGTTTATATTCAGTAGATGTTAATGGTTTATATACAGTAGATGTAATGGTTTATATACAGTAGATGTTAATGGTTTATATACAGTAGATGTAATGGTTTATATACAGTAGATGTAATGGTTTATATTCAGTAGATATAATGGTTTATATACAGTAGATATAATGGTTTATATACAGTAGATGTAATGGTTTATATACAGTAGATATAATGGTTTATATACAGTAGATGTAATGGTTTATATACAGTAGATATAATGGTTTATATACAGTAGATGTAATGGTTTATATACAGTAGATATAATGGTTTATATACAGTAGATGTTAATGGTTTATATACAGTAGATATAATGGTTTATATACAGTAGATATAATGGTTTATATACAGTAGATGTAATGGTTTATATACAGTAGATGTTAATGGTTTATATACAGTAGATGTAATGGTTTATATACAATAGATGTAATGGTTTATATTCAGTAGATATAATGGTTTATATTCAGTAGATGTAATGGTTTATATACAGTAGATGTAATGGTTTATATACAGTAGATATAATGGTTATATAACAGTAGATGTAATGGTTTATATACAGTAGATATAATGGTTTATATACAGTAGATGTTAATGGTTTATATACAGTAGATATAATGGTTTATATACAGTAGATATAATGGTTTATATACAGTAGATGTAATGGTTTATATACAGTAGATATAATGGTTTATATACAGTAGATGTAATGGTTTATATACAGTAGATATAATGGTTTATATACAGTAGATATAATGGTTTATATTCAGTAGATATAATGGTTTATATACAGTAGATGTAATGGTTTATATACAGGGAGATGTTAATGGTTTATATACAGTAGATGTAATGGTTTATATACAGTAGATGTAATGGTTTATATACAGTAGATGTAATGGTTTATATACAGTAGATATAATGGTTTATATACAGTAGATGTAATGGTTTATACACAGTAGATGTAATGGTTTATATACAGTAGATGTAATGGTTTATATACAGTAGATGTAATGGTTTATATACAGTAGATGTAATGGTTTATATACAGTAGATATAATGGTTTATATACAGTAGATGTAATGGTTTATATACAGTAGATGTTAATGGTTTATATACAGTAGATGTAATGGTTTATATACAGTAGATATAATGGTTTATATACAGTAGATGTAATGGTTTATATACAGTAGATGTTAATGGTTTATATACAGTAGATGTAATGGTTTATATACAGTAGATGTTAATGGTTTATATACAGTAGATGTAATGGTTTATATACAGTAGATGTAATGGTTTATATACAGTAGATATAATGGTTTATATACAGTAGATGTTAATGGTTTATATACAGTAGATGTAATGGTTTATATACAGTAGATGTAATGGTTTATATACAGTAGATATAATGGTTTATATACAGTAGATGTAATGGTTTATATACAGTAGATTAAATGGTTTATATACAGTAGATATAATGGTTTATATACAGTAAATGTTAATGGTTTATATTCAGTAGATATAATGGTTTATATACAGTAGATGTTAATGGTTTATATACAGTAGATGTTAATGGTTTATATACAGTAGATTAAATGGTTTATATACAGTAGATATAATGGTTTATATACAGTAAATGTTAATGGTTTATATTCAGTAGATATAATGGTTTATATACAGTAGATGTTAATGGTTTATATACAGTAGATGTTAATGGTTTATATACAGTAGATTAAATGGTTTATATACAGTAGATATAATGGTTTATATACAGTAAATGTTAATGGTTTATATTCAGTAGATATAATGGTTTATATACAGTAGATGTAATGGTTTATATACAGTAGATGTAATGGTTTATATTCAGTAGATATAATGGTTTATATTCAGTAGATGTAATGGTTTATATACAGTAGATGTAATGGTTTATATACAGTAGATATAATGGTTTATATACAGTAGATGTAATGGTTTATATACAGTAGATGTTAATGGTTTATATACAGTAGATGTAATGGTTTATATACAGTAGATGTTAATGGTTTATATACAGTAGATATAATGGTTTATATACAGTAGATATAATGGTTTATATACAGTAGATGTAATGGTTTATATACAGTAGATTAAATGGTTTATATACAGTAGATATAATGGTTTATATACAGTAAATGTTAATGGTTTATATTCAGTAGATATAATGGTTTATATACAGTAGATGTTAATGGTTTATATACAGTAGATTAAATGGTTTATATACAGTAGATATAATGGTTTATATACAGTAAATGTTAATGGTTTATATTCAGTAGATATAATGGTTTATATACAGTAGATGTTAATGGTTTATATACAGTAGATGTAATGGTTTATATACAGTAGATGTAATGGTTTATATTCAGTAGATATAATGGTTTATATTCAGTAGATGTAATGGTTTATATACAGTAGATATAATGGTTTATATACAGTAGATGTAATGGTTTATATACAGTAGATATAATGGTTTATATACAGTAGATGTAATGGTTTATATTCAGTAGATGTTAATGGTTTATATACAGTAGATGTAATGGTTTATATACAGTAGATGTTAATGGTTTATATTCAGTAGATATAATGGTTTATATACAGTAGATGTAATGGTTTATATACAGTAGATGTAATGGTTTATATTCAGTAGATATAATGGTTTATATTCAGTAGATGTTAATGGTTTATATACAGTAGATGTAATGGTTTATATACAGTAGATGTTAATGGTTTATATACAGTAGATGTAATGGTTTATATACAGTAGATGTAATGGTTTATATTCAGTAGATATAATGGTTTATATACAGTAGATATAATGGTTTATATACAGTAGATGTAATGGTTTATATACAGTAGATATAATGGTTTATATACAGTAGATGTAATGGTTTATATACAGTAGATATAATGGTTTATATACAGTAGATGTAATGGTTTATATACAGTAGATATAATGGTTTATATACAGTAGATGTTAATGGTTTATATACAGTAGATATAATGGTTTATATACAGTAGATATAATGGTTTATATACAGTAGATGTAATGGTTTATATACAGTAGATGTTAATGGTTTATATACAGTAGATGTAATGGTTTATATACAATAGATGTAATGGTTTATATTCAGTAGATATAATGGTTTATATTCAGTAGATGTAATGGTTTATATACAGTAGATGTAATGGTTTATATACAGTAGATATAATGGTTTATATACAGTAGATGTAATGGTTTATATACAGTAGATATAATGGTTTATATACAGTAGATGTTAATGGTTTATATACAGTAGATATAATGGTTTATATACAGTAGATATAATGGTTTATATACAGTAGATGTAATGGTTTATATACAGTAGATATAATGGTTTATATACAGTAGATGTAATGGTTTATATACAGTAGATATAATGGTTTATATTCAGTAGATATAATGGTTTATATTCAGTAGATATAATGGTTTATATACAGTAGATGTAATGGTTTATATACAGGAGATGTTAATGGTTTATATACAGTAGATGTAATGGTTTATATACAGTAGATGTAATGGTTTATATACAGTAGATATAATGGTTTATATACAGTAGATGTAATGGTTTATATACAGGAGATGTTAATGGTTTATATACAGTAGATGTAATGGTTTATATACAGTAGATATAATGGTTTATATACAGTAGATGTAATGGTTTATATACAGTAGATATAATGGTTTATATACAGTAGATGTAATGGTTTATATACAGTAGATGTAATGGTTTATATACAGTAGATATAATGGTTTATATACAGTAGATGTAATGGTTTATATACAGTAGATGTAATGGTTTATATACAGTAGATGTAATGGTTTATATACAGTAGATGTAATGGTTTATATACAGTAGATATAATGGTTTATATACAGTAGATGTTAATGGTTTATATACAGTAGATATAATGGTTTATATACAGTAGATGTAATGGTTTATATACAGTAGATGTAATGGTTTATATACAGTAGATATAATGGTTTATATACAGTAGATGTAATGGTTTATATACAGTAGATGTAATGGTTTATATACAGTAGATATAATGGTTTATATTCAGTAGATGTAATGGTTTATACACAGTAGATGTGCACCACGGATGGGTTTCCAATTCAGCAAGTAGAAATTCTTTTGAAAACTAAAAGAGTTGAATGATGAAGATTTTGGTCTACAGGAGATTTCACATACACAGCATTTAGTCCTGCTGTGTTTTCTTTCCCTGTGCGGTTCTTCATGCAGGTGAGAACACTCGGCCATCATACACTCGGCCTTCACACACTCGGCCTTCACACACTTGGCCTTCACACACTCGGCCATCACACCCTCGGACTTCACACACTCGGACTTCACACACTCGGCCTTCACACACTCGGCCTTCACACACTTGGCCTTCACACACTCGGCCATCACACCCTCGGACTTCACACACTCGGTCTTCACACACTCGGCTTTTCTGATGTAGTGTTTACATCAGATCCCACCGCATCACAACACTTTATTTCCTGCGACGGGTTTCTCAGCACGGTCTTATCGGACGCATGTGAGGCAGAAAGCGACTTTTTGCAGTCTGACGTTAAATTCATGCTGCAGTATCGACACACGTCTCCGTCTCTGTAACACTAACCTCGATGATTCATGATGGGGTATTAAACACTAAACATATCACTGGGTCACGCCATCACGTATCGCTAGGCTGCAGAAATATCCTGTATCTCTGTGAAACGCTTTCATCTGTCCTTAAAGGCAAAATCCACCCTGGTCCACCACTTTATAAACAACATGCGATCTTCAGGCCAAGGTTTATTTTCTAATGGAATTTGTAATGAGTTTTTCATTTGAATCTCCTTTGAATTTTGACTCTTTCTGTCCAGATTTGTTTTTGTTTTCTACCATCTTGGATTTCTGCGACATAAATCTTCATCAGTGACCCAGAGCTGCCTATCACTCACTGGATTTCTCTCTCTCTCTCTCTCCATGGGAGTAGACAGTGGGCAGAGAGCCTACTCATCCTTCTGCTCTCCCAGCATGCATCACTCTAACATACAGTAGAGGAAATTTACAGACCTGTCCTATAGAGTGTGAACAATCAATGGTGCGTCGGTGAAGGTGTGTGTCTTTCTCCCACACTTATATGACATGGGAACAATCTCTCTGTACTGAACCTGTGGTGGAGGAAAGCAGGTCTCCCTGTTCTTTAATGATCTCCTGCACCTTTAGGGTTGTTGCAGGCAAAACCTACACGTGAGTGGGCGCCTTAAAGGGAACGTGCAGGCGTTAGGTCTAAATCCTACTTCATTTAAACAGTGGAAGTAGCTAATCAAAGTTTGAGTTAAAAACGTACGATTCTAAACACAAGTTTAGATCAGATTTGAGACGTAAATCTCCTCCAGATCACTCAAGACCACTAAGTTCAGTTTTCTGATGTCTCTTGCTGTCAATTCTCCTATCTTTAAAATGTTTCCACATAAAATTCCTAATTACATTTGAAAAATTGTTCCTGCTTTTATTTTAATTAAAGGGAGAATAAAATGCATGGATGGATGGATGGATAAATAAATAAACAAACAAATAAACAAATAAATAAATAACCCTATGTAATCAGCTGTATCATGCAACAGTCCTAAGGTGCATACATTTTGTATGTCAGGAATATTTTGAAACACATGGGAAGATCTAAAAAATAAATAAAAAAAATTCAGGTATAATTTTTTATCCACTTTCTTTTACTTTCTTTTAAAACAATCTGTTTTTTTTTTTTTGTTTTTTTTTAATATTTAAAAAAAAAGGGAATTTTTATCTGATGGAATTTTAAATAAAGAATCTGGACACAATTCTCTCTCTCTCTCTCTCTCTCTCTCTCTCTCTCTCTCTCTCTCTCTTTTAAATAATTTGTGTGTTAAAGGGTTAAATCCTGTAACCTCTGCTACTGGTTATCATTCTAAACAGATCAATTTAGTCCACTGACCACATGTCCAATCCTTATTGAGAAAAACATGACTGAATTGTCTGAGAAAATCTAAAACTCTGATTCGTTCTGATTCGAAGGGAAAGCCGGACGATCGAATCTTACCCTTTAAAAGTGTTCAGGGATTTTTGTTCACAATACCTTTTTTTTTTTTTTTTAAACTTTTGATCCAGACTCATATGAAAGATGATCTTCAAAACCGCACGGCTTTTAATCGAACGAGTCTGGAGTGAGACAGAAAAAGAGAGCTTTTCCAGCACCTGTAACTCTATAAGCGTCCTCGATATCTCTGCTGTCCTCCTCGAGCTCGGATTTTATTGAAGAATTCATTTGATGAGGTTTTGTGGATGTGTTCGGAGAAGAGATTGCGACATGAATGTAATGTGAAATGAGTAGATGCTCATGAGAAGGATGCAGAGGAACATGTAAGCAAAAGTAAACGATGTGGAAAATGTTGATATATATGTATATATATATATATATATATATATATATATATATACACAAAAATGTGAGGGGTGTACTCACTTTTGTGAGATACTGTATGTCCTTGGATCATCTGATCTGCGCAGTGCTACCACTGATCTGATTTGTTATCAGGGGCAGATTTATTGAAAATGGATCGACGTGGAGTTAGTATGCAGCATGAGAACGTGAAGAAAACTGAGTTTTCAGCCATGTCCCTCAGGCTATTTGATTTTACAGGCAGATTAAATGTCTTCTGATGCGTGATGCAAATTCTCTGACCTGACTGATTTCTGTTTTCAAAGCTTTTGGTCTTGTTAGTTAAAAAATAAATAAATAAATAAATGTGACAATAAATAAAACTGTTGTTTACAATGGGGGAGGAGACTATAAATGGTAACTGGTCTGCGCTTATCTCAGTGGTTCTACAAAGCGCTTTACACTGTGTCTCATTCACCCATTCACCCATTCACTGTCCGTGATACACTTAATTTAACCATGGAGAACCTTTAGGCATGAAAGAAATCTGACTACACAGTGACTGGTAGGAGCTGCAGCCAATCAGGGTGGAGAGCATACATCAGAGCTCGTGGCTTTTCTTCTTGCTGAACAAGTTAGCAATTTATACTATATGGCCAAATGTTTGTGGACGTCTGAACATCCTATTCTAGATTTATTCCCTCTTTGCTGTTATAATAACCTCCACCCTTCTGGGAAGGCTTTCCACGAGATTTTGGAGATTTGTGTTCATTCAGCATTCACAAGAGCATTAGTGAGATCAGGCACTCATGTTGGGTGAGGAGGCTCAGTGGGGACACTCGAGTTCCTTTACCTACCTCAAGAACCTTAACGCACCATGTCTTTGTGGAGTTCGCATTGTGCACAGGGGCATCAGGCTTGTACCTTTTAGTTCCAGTGAAGGGAAATTGTAACACTACAGCACACAAAGACATTCGATACAACTGTGTGCTTCAAACTTTGTGGCTACAGATTGGGGAAGAACTACATATGTTCTTGGGGAAGAACTCCATATGTGATGGTCAGGTGTCCATAAACTTCTGGCCAAATAGTGTTCTGTATTGTGGTTGGACGCTAGTGAATGATTGCTGGTATTGAGTTGATCTGTCCTCCTCTGTTGTGGAGATTTGTATGGTTAGCCAACTGTGAAGTTGTTTTAGCTCGAGATCTCTGAATGATACTCGGCTAAGGACTTAACATGAGGTGTTTTGTTTTGTGTCTCATGGTTTGTTTGTGCGTTTTGGTATTTCAAACTCTGAACATTCAACAGCTCGGCAGTCGCAGTTGTACAATGCAATCCCAGCCTCTGAATATTTGGTCAAATGCTATATGTTTGTTTGTTTTTTTTTGTCTCATTTCGAATTTTGTTGTTCCGCATGCTCGTCTATGTGTTTGTCTTCATGTAGCAAATCTTAATAAAATGCTGATGATAGATAGATAGATAGATAGATAGATAGAGGCGATGTATTGCAATGCCATGGTCTTTATCTGTTTTAGTGCTCCAAATATCTGTATCTGTATTTAGATGTAAACGAAACTGCTCGTGATAATCTGTAACGAAGGATTTTCTCTTCAGAACACGTTATCCGTCCGATCCGAATAACTCATTTGTAGTCAGTAACATCTCAGACTGATTCAAACTCAATTCTGCAAAAACGATTCAGTCGCTATTCTAGAACGTGTCCCCATTTGACTAGCTGCTCATCAGGGGAAGGTCAGTTGATCAGCATTGTTCATGTGAACCTAAGCTTTAGCAGCATGTATTACTCAGGCTGTGAGATATCTGACGGCATCCAACCTGGGAAGAAGAAATGAGGGGGGGATCGGAGCAAAATGAAGTGCCCATGGGAAGATTCCTGGTATGCAACATCAGTCGATCAGAAATGGACACTATAACTGCATGGCCGATCCTATTAGTATGTTTATTGCTGGCAAAAGGGCAAAAATCCACATGAGCGTAGGAGGCATTGTGGAGGAGGAGCGCTGGAGTCATGCCCCAGGCAAGACAGCACCTTTATACGCTCTTTCCCTGCCTTTATGGTTTCCATGTTCGTGGTACTTATCGTTCTTTTAAATAGACTGAATAGAGCACCTGATTGTTGGATTCCTGGAAAGGCTAGTGCATCCTAAGATCAAAGCAATCTCTCCTGTTTCTGTTTTCTCAAATATCAGGGTGTTCATTTTAGGCCTTGGTTTTTGGTACATTTTATATCTCTACGCAAACGGTTTCAAGTAGTTCGAACTGTACAGGGATGTAACATTACTCAGCATGAACATCAAATATTATATCAACCTTGAATAGCTACGAATGAACCGCTACTAACGACTAACTATTTATGCATGAAGTATTTTTTTTCCATTTTTCAGACTGACAGATTGTGTGTGTTAAATCAGGATAGTTCAAACACATCTAGAAAAAGAATACCTATAACACTTCATAGGAATGTAAAGCAGCAGCACAAGGTCTGAGTTATTATGAACACTGCGAATCGATAGAAAGCCCTATTCAGGTTGGATTAGTTTACGTATTGGATTTAATTATTACCTGAGTATTACCATTTGTCCTGTCTAAATCCATCATGTGAGTAATGTTTGACAGACTGGAGTGTGCACACGTCTGGAAAAATTAACCTCCTACTAAAGGATCTGTAGAAATAACCCCAGTATAATACCATAATCCCATATACAGTGGATATTAAAAGTCGACACGACCCTGTTAAAAATAATTAAACTAAGATTAACCATGTCAGAACTTTTTCCACCCTCAACGTGACGTTATAAGGTATAAAAATGAAGTGGAACCAATTACATTCAAGATCATGTTCACAAGTAATTATCATACGGATGTCATCGATGAAATTATTCTGATTAACCCCAAATAAAGACCAGCCGTTTCTGTAGGATTTTCTTGACGTCTTCCTTGGTGTCATCTGACTGCTCAAGCCATGGTCTTCAAAGAGCTTACAAAGTATGCATGGTCTCCCACATGTCAAAATGAATCAATCAGGAGAGGGGTACAAAAGAATTTCCAAAACATTAGATGTACCATGGAGAAAATGGCGCACCACGGTGACATCACCGAGAACGGGAACGTCCCGCCAAAATTTACAAAAGGACAAGACGAAAACTTACCAGGGAGGCTGTCATGAGATCTACCGCAACATTACATGAGCTGTACGAACATCTGACGAGTACTGATTACTCTCTACATGTATCTCTCGTGTTCTTCACATACGAGCTGGACTTTGGTTTGGGCTGGCTAGACGGAAGCCCTATCTCACAAAAAAAACAAAAAACATCCATGCTCAACGAAATCACCCCAAACCATGTGGCAAAACGTGTTATGGTCTGATAAGACCAATATCAAAAGGTATAATAATTCCACGGTTCCAAAAGATACGTTTGGCGCAAGAAAACCTCTATACATCACCAAAGTAACACCGTACCCACGGCGAAGCACGGTGATGGCAGCATCATGCTTTAGTCCTGCTTTTCTTCAGCCAGAACTGGGGCTCTTTATCAAGGTTTTGACCAAATCACACATCCAAATCAACAAAGGAACGGCTTAACCCAAAGAAGATCAATGTGTTTGAATAGACCTAGCCAAAGCCCAGACCTGATCCTTATATTCTGACAGATCTGGGATGTTTTAGCAAGAAAGAGTGGGAAAATATCGCCTAGTCAAGATGTTCCACACCGATAGACTCTTACCCAAAAAGACTGAGTGGTGTAAAAAAAAATAAAAAATCTAAAGGTGCTTCCACAAAGTATCAATTGAGGGGTGTGCACACTTATGCAACCAGGTTATTGTTAATAAGTTATTTTTTCTCTTTAAAAAAATCTCCTGGTTGTCCTTCACTTTGCAATTTCACATTAAAGGGGCGAACAGTTCTGGCATGATTTATTTTAGTTTGATTCTTTTACTTCACAAAAACCCTGCCATTTTAACAGGGGCGTATGGACTTTTTATATCCATTAAACATCCTGTCCAAACTGACATGATGGTGAACATTCCATTATGTCCTGTGGGGGGGGGGGGGGGGGGGGGGAGATTTCGTCTTTTTTTTTTTTTTAATTTTTTTTTTTTTTATGGGGTATAAAGGCACTCCATGAAGTGCTCTTAAAGCTTTCTTTTCTGTGGCCTCCCACCGAAACCAATAATTGTTTAAACGGACGTGGAAGAGAAGTGCTCCGTACCGGTCAGTCATTTTCCGTCCGCAGGTCTTTATGCTTCCTGTAAAGTGTTAATCTGTAAAATGACGAGCTGCAGTTCTTTCTTACTAACTTCAAAAAAAAAAAAAAGAGAGCGAGAGATAAAAAGAGACTGTTTTGAACTGTTATAACATAAAAAAACTAGTTTTGCACACAGTCCACAATATTAAATATAACAATAAACACATTATTAATTGTTGGCAAATTTCTGTTACAGACCGCTTTGGTGTTTGTAAACAAAAGACACGAGTAGCCTAGCAACCTGACGCTACTTGGTTATAATCTGACTGAAAAAATTGTTCAATAATTTAATTAAAGCTTAGCAGTAAAAGACAAGAAGTGCTATTAAGTTGTATGGTGTAACTCTAGAAGATTCTTATTGCTTGCCGTCCTGTCAGTGGCTCATTGATGCTAAGCGGTGGTCTAGCCTGCAATGACCAGACATATATCTCATCGACACTCTTAGCATTTACACTTGAGGTAAATTGATGACGTGCAAGTCTTGTAATGCTTGAAACTTTGTAGTTTGTGGGCATGTCTGAGTTCAAGACGTAACATTTTACGATTACAACAGCGGGGACGTTGTGGCACTGAAAGCAGAGGCGCTGACCAGCCAGATGACCTGAACTCATTTGTTAGCAGAGCAATGTTAGCTAATGTCCATTGTAGGCAACTTCTCAGAAATGACGTGATCTAGCTATCCAGCATTAGCTAGCTAGTTGCTTGATGTAGATTTTAGGCAAGGTACATCGGTTGTATAATATGTTAGCTAACTAGTACGCTAAGCCTGTTAAATTCTTAGTGAGCATGCTAACTTATACTGATATGATAGTTATCTACTTAGCGTAGACGAAGTGGGTGCTGCAAAGACGCACCTCTTTGGACCGATTATCCCTCCTGATTATTTGTAACCACGACACGAAGGCGGCACGGCTGACGTCACAGTGATGTGTCTCACTCAGGAGTCTATAAGAGGAATAAAATACTGTGGCGTGCTGCTATAGGAAGATAATAAATAACTTTGGGGTGGTGATGGTACCTCCATTTGGAGCTGGCTGCAACACACCAGCACTGTCATTAATTATTTTCCTATAAAAGTACACCATCAAGTGTTCCTTACTTAAAGGGATAGTTCACCCAAAAATGAAAATTCTGCCATCATTTACTCACCGTTATGTCATGACAAACCTGTACGCATTTCTTTCTTCCGCAGAACACATAAGAAGATGTTTTGAAGAATGTTGGTAACCAAACAGTTTTGGTGCCCATTGACTTCCATTGTATGGACAAAAAAAAAAACCCTGAGACATTTCTCCAAATATCTTCTTTTATGTTCCACAGAAGAAAGAAAGTCATACAGTTTTGGAACGACGTGTGGGTGAGTAAATGATGACAGAATTTTCATTTTTGGTTGAACTATCCCTTTAATAGTTAGTCAGTGTTGTTTCGAGGAGACCTGGAATTATTATTATTATTTATTTTTTTTTTATGAGCAGAAAACGGTCCCATTGATTAGATAACAAAACGTGAATGTATTTGCAATTTTCTACAAATATTTTAACCTTTCTGTTTCCAACCAAGTGAGAATAACAATACGTTTATCCTACAAGATAATAGAAATGAAATACACGCATGATAGGTCTGGGAAGGAAAATTGAACACATATTGACTTGCTTAATTTAGTGTCTAGAAATCATTAGGCCTACTCTCAAAGCCAAGAAGACCCTCAGGGTTCGCCTCTGGGCTCTTCATGTTTTACCACACAATGGGTTGAAATTATTTCCAGACCAATTACTCTGCCGCTTCCAGCTGTTACTGTTTTTCCATATAATATATTCCCTGTCGAATGTTTTTCAAACACATGTTCACCTTTCTCCTTGAAACATTTTACTGTATCTCATTTAATATATTCATTTAATACGCACTCCATCTAATCAGCTGTGTGCACCACTCCCCTATTCCTCCATCCCTCCCTCACTTTTATTTATTAATTCTCCCCCTAAGGACAAGCCACCTTTGCATGTCCTGTCCTTGAGAAAGACAGAGCTTCAAAGTACCTGACTAAGCCTTGCACTCTACTCTCTAATATCAGTCACAATTCATATTTAATGCTTTTACTGAACACCCGGACCACTCTGCTTCCTTCTCCCATCTCTTCTCTCCCTTTTCATGGATGACCAGTGGGAATAGAACAGTTTCCTGAACTCACAACCGGCCTCTGCATTTCACTGCACTCGTTTCCTCTGCGGCTCTTGAAAGCAAGAAGTGCTTGGGTGGTGCACAGTGGGGTGAACTGGATGTGGTTTTGTGTGTTGAGATGATTATTAATGGTCAAGCGAGTGGGAACGAGTGGCTCGGAGTGGACACGCGTGTCACGGTGAGGTCAGAATGTGCATACTGAGGGTGGGTGAAATGTATATGAGCGTCTACCATCTCAATCCCAGAGTCGAGCATTGATTTAAAAGCCCGAGCCAGATGCAACTTAGGCATAACAAAAGACACAAACAGCTTACAGGAAAAAGGCTTTGCATCCTGGCTCTTTATTATTCATCAAGCGCTTGTGTGATGTGATCGTTAATCTCCTTAATGCACATCTCCATCTCCTGTCTGTCAATGCTGGAAGAATGCTTTATGGCTTCACAGATATGCACTGGTTGATGACTAGGTAGGTATGCACTTCATACTCGACACCACTTTATCGAAAGTAAGTTCTACATTATGCCGAAAGTCTGGATCTAGTTACAGATGATGATGATGAAATAATTAAAGAGGGATATTTTTAATACGGGCAATTTGCCATGTATTTGCTCTCTCTTCGACTCGTCATCGAGTAGGGACTTGATTTGGATGTTAAGGTGAGATTTAAGGTGAGACGACTAGGACTTCACATGGCTTGGGGTGACTAAAAAACTTGACTGGAACTTTGGTGTGTTGAGTCTTGATTTGTACTTCAGAGCAAGTGACTTCAGACTTTAACTGAACTTAAGGGTAAGTGACTTGAACTTCGAGTTGGACTTCAGGGTAGGTCACATGAGACTCGGCTTGAGTTTTAGGTCAAATGGTTTAATACCTGACTCGGACTTGTTGGGAAGTGACATCAGACTTGAGACTCGAACTGAGATTTGAGACTCAATTTATGTGACTTGAGATTAAACTTTAAGATAAGTTCCTTAATGCAGGACTTGGATGAGGGTAATGACTTGAGGCTTGACTTGAACTTGAGTAAATTACTTGAGATGTGAGTTGGACTTTAGGTTAAGTGGCTTCAGACTACTCAGAGTGGGGGGTAAGTGACTTGAGCCACTACTTGGCCTGGGGGGTAATTGACTTGAGCCTCTACTTGGACTGGGGGGTAACTGACTTGAGACTTGTAAGCAACACGACTCAACTTGGACTTCAGTGTGACTTGAGGCTCTGTTTGTAATTGGACTGGGGGTTAAGTAACTTGAGCTTCTGTTTGAAGCTGAGGGTAAGTGTCATGAGACTTAATTTGAACTTGTTTTTATGTGACTTTAACTTTTGATTTTGGACTTCAGGGCAAGTCATTTGAAACTCAGCTCTGGATTTTAGGGCATGTGACTTGAAATTCTACTTGTACATGTAACTCGACTTGGATTGGGGATTAGTGATTTGAGGATTGAGTTGGATTTTAAGGTAAAGTATATCCTGTGATGTGACTTAGACAACAAGACAACTTGACACTCTACTTGGATTGGCGGCTAAATGACTCGAACTTTGATTTGTTCTTCAAGGTAAATGACATGAGACTTGACATGTACTTATTTGTAAGTGACTTGAGACTCTATTTGGACTTCAGTGTAAATGACTTGAGACTCTATTTGGACTTTTGAGACTTGAACTGTATGTTAATCGGCTTGAGATTTGACTTGAAATTCGTCTTGTATTCGAGGGTATGTAAGTTAACTTAACCGGACTTGAGATTAAGTAGCATGACGACAACATTGTTTATCAGGGATAAAAACTTTGAATTCATCTTATAACGACTGTAGACCTTAAAAAGACGGGTTCGAGTCTGCCGTCCTGATGTGTATCTGATTCATCTGAATGCCACCATAAAAAAGATTATGTGCCTTCGTTAAAAGTTCCTTAAATGAGCCATACTTGACATATGTGCCGGTATGGCATGATCTATCACCACGGCATACGCAGTTGTTATATTACAATAATTAGTAGAGCCTTGGAGTTACTTACCAAAACACGTGTAAATTCCCAGATCGTTTGCTAATAAGGCCCTATGCTGCGATGAAAAAATGCCCATCATCCCACATGGACGTGGTCTGATTCCTCAGTGGGTGGGTGAGAATGTATTATTGAGATACTGGCACCAAAAAAATCGGAGAAATGTCGTAAATATTGTATAAATATGCCGATATGCGCTTAGCCATGTATATTTCATACTGAGTGGAGGACAAGTTCTTAATTATCCAAAAACCTCTGCTCCAAAAACCACTGCAGTGATCTGACTTCACAGGAGTCAGATCTGAAAGTTTCTCTCTAGGCATTCACTTCTTCGTGTGACCCGAAGTCTTTGATGTGGTTTGCATTTTTAAAAATCCATCTTTAAAACTAACTCACCAAAGAGGATCAAAATTTTATTTGGATTTTTTTTTTTTTTTCAGATCGTAACTGTATAAAAGATAAGCCTTCGAAGAGAACTGCAGCCTTCACATGAAATTATTATTTAACGCCGCGAGCGATGTAGGAGTACGGCTGAATCTGTTCGATCTTTACCGGCAGATCGACACAAACTTTGCCGCTTTCCTCCAGATGCCATTAAGCTGATTACATGTATTTCTCCATTCTCTCTCTCTCTTTTTTTTTTTTTGCTAGCGCTGTCCTGATCTGTTCCCTCTACGCTGGCCTTTTCCTCCAGCTGTTGCTTTGATATTAGCTTCATGAAATGTGCATATGCTCACTAATCTGCCTCTGTGCTGCTGGCATTGCTCTCTCTCTCTCTCTCTCTCTCTCTCTCTCTCTCTCTCTCTCTCTCTCCTCCAGTGCTTTAATCCTGGTCCACCTCTCCTGTGTTTTTTTTTTCTTCACTCTCTGCTTTCTTCAGTAATGAGACAGGAACAGGTTGCTGTGCCTTTTCTCAGGCGGAGCGCGTTCCCAGCCCACTCCCACTGTTTACTGACTGATTCAATTTTCCGTTCCTTCTTTCACACATAAATCCACCTTAATATTTACCTCAGTTCAACTGCGTCCATAGAGTCATCTTTCTACTGCCGCTTCTTTCCCCTCTGCGTGAAAACATATCAGAGCAGCTGGACTGCTTTATTGATCTTATAATTACGTTGGTTCAGTGCTGAGGCTGCTGAAGAAACTAGCTGTTGGCTACAGAGTAATGGGATTAATTCATTCTGACCGAAATGATAAGCAGCCGTGTGTGTGTGTGTGTGTGTGTGTGTGTGTGTTTCTCAGGATCAGAATTAATTTTCAAGCTAACAAAAGCTAACAAAAGAATTTACATTTTTAATGCAAAATGATGCTCCTATAACGATTATTATCTACCTGCTTATAATGTAATTTACTGTATACACGGTGCTGTTGAATGCTTCGTTCTGATTGGTCAGAAAGTGTTGATTAATTTTCTCTAACAGCAGTTCCGACAGTAGCGCAGCTCCAAATCACAGGTTTATATTAACGCGCTCGTGCTAATACGCTATCGCGTTGGCTTGTATATCGCACACATTAATCGATTAAAATATGCGTGTGGGCGTTGATATGACGAAGTTTTCTGTGAGGAGATGTTTATTTAACACGTATGGAAGGAGTCTCCAGTGTCAGTGCTTTGTAACAGCCAGAGCTACAGCTGCAACTCGAAGTTTTCTGGCATCTTCAGGATAGAGGAGTTTACACATTGTGTTTAACTTCACGTTAATAAAAAAATAAAGCCTTTCTGCTGATGGGAGTGATTCTTTATTTTATAGCTGCTATAACGTAAGTGATAACAGGGACTGGCTTGTATCACAAACATTAAATGCAACCATACATTGATAAAAATGTGCAACGGTTTGTTCTTTAATATATAAAGCGCTGTAATCACTGACGGATTGCTGTTCTAATGCTTTAAATTCCACTACGCAGTGCGCGTTGATCATTTCGATGCATGCGGCGTGAAACCGATAACGTCCCTGCAGCTCATTTCTTTTCCACGGCACAAACACAACACGCTTTATAAAGAGGAGGAAGGAGCGTGAACATTTTGTCTAGCATACGAGCTGTGGAAACGAGCAAAATGCACCGTGATACAACTTAAACCAGCAAATAAATGACAAAGAGGGCCTTTCTGTGCACGATCCCCTCAGTGATTATGGCAGGATGTGTAGCAGTAGCAGCACACATAAGAACACACATTAAAAAGCCTTTACTGGAGGATCCTCAGCTGGATGTTGAGCACAGATCTATTTCCACATCCTTTAAAGGCTCAGTAAAAAGACATACATCTCAAGCCAGGCCACATATGTGTCCTGCTCTCTCTCTCTCTCTCTCTCTGTCTCTCTCTCTCTCTCGCTCTCTATACGTTTCATATATAGGTTGTTTTTCTCCAAAGGTTAGTCACAACAGTGCAATCTCCGGCTCCAACCAGTCCTCGGTAGTAAAAGATGCAGCCCCGTGCCTGCCAGGCTTTCGCACCACTTTGTCGTAAAGAGTACTGCCGTGTAATCAGCGCTTTGGTAATATATCATCCTTATCTTTTTCCTGCGAGAGCCTCTATGTTCAATCTTCCTCTCTGATCTTAATCAGTTTACATTCTCAGAAGAGGCTGCTTCTCTTTTATACTCCTTTCACATCCTTTATTGTGTCTCTGTGAACAATCGAATCGTTTGAGTAAATTCTACATCGCACACGAGCTCCTACTGGGAGAAGGAACATTTCTTTCCCTCCAGTCCCGTCTCCTCTCATACTTCAGAGTTATGAAGCTATAAACAACTTCATCACGTACATGCTTAATAACGGATTGTCTCCACGTTCGGTTCACGCTGAAGGATGTTACAGGATGTTTTTTTTTTTTAATAAGGTTAAGATGTGAGTGAGATTATAAGTGTCTCTAATTAAATCATTGTTGTAGTGCAATTTATACACCTTGTAAATGATGCATAATCATCAGGGAGACTTCGTGCTACAGCAGAGGACTGTAATCATGTTATTATTATTTTTGCCCTCTATCAGGGACTGTTAATTATTGGGTCAGAAAATTCATTTTATTTATTTTTTTTAATCTATCTATCTACCCACCCACCCATGTATTACTATTTACATCACTATTAATTTATCTTTCTTTTTTATTTATTTACCCATCCACCCATTTATTTATTTACTTACTTCTTTATCTGTCTACCTACATCACTATTCATTTATCTTCCTGTTTATTTATTTGTTTATTTGTTTGTTTGTTTGTTTGTTTGCTTACATACCCACCCACTCATTTATTTATTTACTTACTTCTTTATCTGTCTACCTACATCACTATTCATTTATCTTCCTGTTTATTTATTTGTTTGTTTGTTTGTTTGCTTACCGACCCACCCACACATGCATTTATTTACTTACTTGTTTATTTGTCTACCTACATCCCTATTCATTTACCTTCCCGTTTATTTATTTGTTTGTTTGTTTGCTTACCAACCCACCCACACCTGCATTTATTTACTTACCTGTTTATCTATCTACCTTCATCACTATTCATTTACCTTCCTTTTTATTTGTTTGTTTGTTTACCCACCCACCCATGTATTTATATACCTACTTGTTTATTTGTCTACCTACACTGTCATTTATTTATCGTCCTGTATATTTATTGCTTTTTAAATCTGTTTATTTACCTACCCACCCACCCACCCACCTGTTTATTTATTTATTTATTTATTTATTTGCTTACCTACCCACCCAGCCATGCATTTATATACTTACATGTTTATCTATCTACCTACATCACTATTCGTTGATCTTCCCGTTTATTTGTTTGTTTATTTGTTTACCCCCCCCACCCATGTATTTATATACTTACTTGTTCATTTATCTACCTACATTGCTATTTATTTATTTATTGCTTTTTTAAAATCTGTTTGTTTATTTAACTAACCACCCACCCACCCACCCACCTACCTGTTTGTTTGTTTATTTATTTATTTATTTTTAATGCTGACGACTGGAGAAATTTTACAGAATCTCTTGACATGTATAAATCTGCATAAATACTATATGATATGATCCCAATTATAATTCCATTACTTGTGGTCCCATGAAGGTATTTACAGGATAAAAAGACCTAATAAGGAAAATATCAAGTTTTAAAAGCGTAAAATTTCAAAAATAAAAAATTCTTTTGTTCTTTTTGTTTGTTTGTTTATATTATATTATCTTATACATAAATGAAAGTCTTTCAAACCAAACATAAATACATTTTTGAACCAGCGTAAGCCTATATAAACACTTATAAAGTCTTATTTCAGTACCTTTATGTCAAGTTAGCGTAATACCTGAGTGGAGTTTTTATTGACATTATGTTGTGTTATGATGTTTTTTTTTGGGGGGGGGGGGAGTCATGAGTCATGAGTCTACGATTCCAGACATTGTAGCTGTAAGCAGTAATACTAAGAGAGAAAAACATGCAGAACTGCCATTATAGTGTCATGACCTGGTCATAAGCATTTCCAACACTCGTAAGCAGAAATAAGAGCGAGAGCGAGAGGAAAATATACACAGCTGTCGTTTCAGTGTCATGACTTGTAGCAAGTATTCATAGCAATCGTGTAAGCAGTGATAAGAGACGTGCTTTACGTTTACATCACAGGAAAATATACACAGCTGTCACTACGGTATTGTGACGCTCACGGGTATTCATAACGCTATTACAGGCAGAAATTAGAAACGCTTAAGCTATTACACTTCAGCTATTACAGTGTTATATCTGGTGTAATTAAACCACAGGTTTCTATGCCAAGGAGTTCTCTGTACGAATTCTCCA
Organism: Ictalurus furcatus; assembly: GCF_023375685.1. NCBI lineage: Eukaryota > Metazoa > Chordata > Actinopteri > Siluriformes > Ictaluridae > Ictalurus > Ictalurus furcatus. The sequence continues at coordinate 26,202,782 of NC_071267.1, read as the reverse complement.
GCTTAACACTCGAGTGTTAAAATGTGCTGTGTCATCTCATAACCTTTATGTGACATGGCAGAATTGCACTGAGCTACAATTTTAAGACAAGCTGTCGTGGTATTTTAATATGCCGTCTTGATGGCATATTACGATATCATAAACGCAGCTGGAACCTACTATACTAAGGCTTAAGGAACGTATGTACGGTTATGTCAGCTGCCATGCCAGGCTTATATAGGTGTCATGGCAGTCTATGAACACTGTACAGTATATATAGTGTGTATATAATAGCCAATATACTGAAAAACCACTGCCCTTTTGCATCTCTTAGTAACACTCAGTAACACGTTCGTATCGTGTTATAATGCATTCACGTCGCCGTTAACATGATGCAGTATAAAAAGTCTTAATAACACGTTATATCACTAGGACCCACTTTGCATAGTGAATTATGAGTATGTTATAAGCATTAGTTATAATTCACTCTTTTAACGAGTTATATCTGCATTATAAGCATTGCTATAAACTGTAATGACGGGTCATAAATTCATTATAATGACGTGTATAAGGCTTTCTGCAGGTCATTATTCTACATGGCCTTCATAGAAAGTGTTACCATTTCTTTTCTTTCCTTTTATAAAAAATAAATAAATAAATCAAATAACCATTTAATTTTTTTTATCAGGTTTTATGGGGTTTGTTCACACTTTCATTGATGCAGGATGTTAAAAATGCACTTTTACAATGAATAGATGTATCGAGTGTTTGATTGATGATGATATATATATGTATATATATAAAAGGGAAACCTTTGTGGTCAGTTAAAAAACTGAAAAGGAAAAAAAAAACGCAGCGTAGTTTGTTATTATTATCCGTGCTGTAAGGAGGTAGGAAATTTAAAGATTTTTTTCCCATTGCTTTTTTTTTGTTGTTGTTGTTGTTGAAAAAAAGGTGTTAAAAGGTGGAGCTACAGGAAGGTCTTTAAATTTTTTGTCGTTTTTGACCGATTGTTAAGGACGGCTGTACTGGCGTGAGTCCGACTACAGATCAGGCTTAATGATGGAAAAACATATTCCACTAATGAGGAGCTTGTCATCAAACAAAATCTCGATCTCTCTCTGTCTGTGCCTCTCTTCGCTTTCCTTCCTGTCTTTGTTGCTCTCTGCACCTCCCTGAACCCGAGCTCGGTGCTGGAGCTGAATGAAATGGCCCGAGTGATGAATTAATCAGAACCGGGTCGGCTGCAGAAGGAGAGACGTTACAGAGAGAGAAAGGAATTAAGAGTGCATGGTGAGTCTGTGCCACGGGTGTGTCGGGAAGTCTTTCATTTTAAAGAAGGAGGACAAGCAGTGGTGATGTAGAGGAGGAAGGAGACCAAATCGAGAATGCTTTCTGGTTGTGATTTGGGGCGATATCTCAGCCGTGATCTTGGAGAGCAGGACTGCAGTGATGTACTGCATCTGTGCCATGTGTTTATCATCACAGGCTGGCCGTAAGATTATATAATTTGATCCAGTGGAGCTGGCGCACGGGTTCTGGCTCTGGGACAAACTGTAGGTTAGGACATGTATGGAAAACAAAGAGCTTTTTTTGATTTGCTGCCAGATTAAACAGAGATTCTCAGTACAGCTGTTCATACATAACTAATTCCAACTTCACACACACACACACATGATATATAAACTAAAAAAAAAAAAGAAAAGCCATCTCAAGAGATGTGTTTAAAGTGACACACAGAGGTTGTAAAGTACTAATAACACTGTAACACTATGAGCTGTATATGTAGTCCATTAAGGCCTCCGAGCCACCAGGGGGCGCCTTACAAAATGCATGAGCATTTTAGAAAGTAAATGTATATATTTTGTAAGACTATTTCTGATTTCTTGATATGGATCCACCCTGCACGATTTGTGCCACACGTGCACACCATGGTTGAGCATGTGCACACTTTTACATCTATTTTTATTACGTTTGTTTTTGTTTCATTCCGCGAGATTTCCGCACAATCAGTTTAATTGGTAGTTTTGATACGTTAATATATTTATATAACATGAAGCCTGGAGATCACCCAGTTCGGAAATAATGTTCCATATTTAGTAAGGGCTCAATGGAAAATTCTGCTAATCAGTCCGTCTTCAAGAAGCAAAATGGCGGAAGGTTAGATCACGTGCTACGATTCAGAATAACAAACTTTTTAACATGGTCTTTTATGTTATGATAAAAGTTTGTATTGCACGGTTTGCATTTAGTTTGTGTTTGTATAACTGTAGGCAACTAAGTTTCATAACCTGGCATCTTTGGGCATGCGTGGTACAGATCGGGCAGCATCATGGCTACCTGATCCATGTCCGCTGCCCAGTTTGCACCGTGCATGTTGCTCTCATGTTGTCTTTGTTAGTCCACAAAAATGTAACTTTATATGCAGTATTTCTAACATTGCAAAAAATATCATAGTAAGTAGAGATATCTTGAATAAAGGAAATGCCAGCTACTGTAATATTGCTGATTATGACATTATTATATAACCAGATCTAAGACAGTTATGCCTCTTTCTACACATATTTACTCATTTCAAGCATGAAATTGTCTTATTCTGTTGTCAGATAAGAAAGAAGCGCTTGAAATAAGCAAAATTATCTGCCAATATAAACACCATTTCAGGGTTGAAATGAATAAAAATAGGTTTACTAATCTTATATTTGATAAAAAGCATTCGAATAAAGAGAAATATTAGTTGAATTTGCTTGTACTAGCTATCATTGTTTTTGAAGTGAAGAAAGTCCTTATTGTCCTGTTTGTTGAAGTGCGTTCATTAACAAAGTCTGGGTTCTTCACATAACTAATTATGTGACTTCTGATGGAAAGCAGGACTTTGTTTAAGGGAGTGAATACTTATGAACTTTTATGATTTTTATATGAAATTTTTATTTTACAAAGTATATTGATTCAATAATTTGGGCTGTGTTGTGTAGATTTATGATATAATATTCCCAATTAAGTTCATTTCCAAGTTCAAGGGGGTGAACCCCCCCCCCCCCCCCAAAAAAAAAAAAAAAACCGCGAATCTCATGCAAACTTTTATGATTTCAAACAAGAGTCATGTAGTTCTATCTTGATTCAGTCCATGCATTTGTGTGCAAAATTTGCTTTTTGAAGTCAAAAGAAGTAAACACAACCTTTGCAAAACCATCCCTCCATCCATCCATCCATCCATCCATCAGTACGTTTACATGGACAGCGATACTCCGATATGAACCCGATTAAGACAATACTCTGATTAAGAAACTAGCATGTAAACAGAGATTATTGAGGACCTTAATCTGATTAAAGTCATACTCGGAGTAAAGACAAATGGAATTAAGGCGTGTGGAGTATTCCTGTTTTAGTCGCATTATGGACGTGCGTTACAGACATGTACACACCTTAATCACACTATTAACGTCGTGTGAGAGTTTTCACCGCATTGTGCGACAGGACACGTACACACACGGCAGCGCTCGACCGTTTGACGCCAAACAAGAGAGCACGGCTGCGTCCCAAACCGCGTACTTGCCTACTATATAGTAGGAGAAATACATATATCTCTATATACTATATAGTAGGCGAGATACACGTATTTCAGCTACTATATAGACGGTAAGTACGCGGTTTGGGACGCAGCCCACGGCTTCAAGCAGTCGTCTGTTTGCACGTACAGCACGACAAACAATTAACCGCACTTGAAGCTTTCGTAAAATTTCAAATAAAAACACCCAAAACTGTATACGGTTCCATAACGAAGCAATACATTTCCGAACACCTTCTTGTGTATAAATAAAGGAGAGACCATGTTGACATATTTGTTTATAATGTGGTATAGGTGACATTTTCAAAGGGTAAAGATCAGCCTGAAAATATGAACTCATTTACGAAATAAAATTAACCCGGCGTTTATGTGAAAACGAAACCATCCTTTGGGTTGAAAAACAACCCGTTTGCTGGGTCAAAATGAACAACTCAACTTGATGGGTTAGTTTAGTTTAGTTTGCTCAGCCATTGGGCTAAAATGAACCCGTTTTGGGATGCTTTTAACCCAGTGAGTCTGCAAGCCAGTGTTATGCAGTGCTCTTGATACGGTTGAATGGTGCACCATTACTCCACTCCCATCCACTGAGCTCTGTAGCTCCTTTAAAGTGGTTGTTGGCCTCTCTGTGGCTTCTCTCACAAATCTCCTTCTTGTCTGAGTGCTGAGTTTTGAAAGGTGGCGTTTTCTTGGCACTGCCTGGGTGCCGTGATGCAGCTTCCACTTCCTGATTATTAATCGAACTGTGCTCAGTGGCATGTCCAAACAATTCCATCTTATTTTGTACCCTTTCCCTAATCTATACATTTGTATGACTTTTTCTCTAACTTCTTCGTTCTTTCGTTGTCCTTCAGAATCACCGCGTGACCGTCAGTGAGCCTTCAACAATGGGGTATTTATCCAGAAAATGTGGCAGAAACTTTAATGATTCACAATGGATGCCAATGATAAGGTAATTATGTCCTCATTAGGACAATTTCCTTCAAGCGGTGGAGACTGTAAGCTTCCACAGCACAGGGGCTGAATTCTTGAAGCAAGATATATCCGTTTAAAAACGTTTTTTTTTTTCCTTAAAAATATTTCCCAACATAAATCCAGTTTCAGTGTTTTAAAATAAAATATCAAACAGAATTAAATGTCAATGTACCATTTGTAATTCAGTATAATACTGAATACTTTTGCAAGGCATATATATATATATATATATATATATATATATATATATATATATATATATATATATATATATATATATATATATATATATATATATATATAAAACTTCCACTCAAGCATTTGACTCATTTTTCTAGCTACTTCTACTATTCATTGGGGGAAAAAAATCAGACTCCCATACTGTCACTCATGTACAATTCATAAAACGATGTAATATTTAAAGCCTTTAATTCACAAAATGGATTTTCGGACTTTTTAAGTACCTCTTTAAGAAAGCAAGCCCTGCCTATGCGGTATTCTCAAACAAATATTAGCTTTGAGCTTAGTAACAGATTACAGATTGATAAAGCGTGTAAATCACAGCGGCTCAGTGCTCACGTCAGGTTTATTGATGCTACTTTCCGCCCCAGACGTATTAATAACAATCTGCTTGTTGGGAATGTGCTTTCTTTCACCCCCTGTGAAACCTTCTGTGCTTTAAATCGGCGCATTTATCTTTTTATTCCTTCTCATGTGTAAGAAAATATCTGTTTGCTTTTCTCGCTGTTACGTTCTCCTTCTGCGGACGGAGTGATAGAATGGACTGTGAGTATGTAATGTAGTGTAATGTAATGGATGCTTTTGTTGACTGGGAAGGAACATTTCTGGCTCGTTTCATCGTCTCACAAGACATTTTAAAAAAAAAACCTCACAAACACACACTGATAGCAGGATCTTTGTGTTATTTGTGTGTTATACTACACAATTTTTATTGATCGCAGCACATCATGTGCTCTAAATGTCAGCTACGATTATTTTTTTAATCTTTGGGGGCGGGGGCGGGGGCGGGGGGGGGGGGGGGGCATCCCTGTGGCATATTTAACCTTTACCTTACATGCCAGTAACATTTTTCTCCAGCATTGTGCTTTGAACTTTATCAGGTCACCTACAGATTCAGAAAAAAATAAATAAATAAAAATTGCCTTGGCATCTTCCTGCAAAGATCATGGTGTGTCAGAAGGCAGTTTATCAAAAACAGTAAGTGGGTCTAAAGATGTCTAAAACCTCCCTAGCTAAATGTGATTTCCTCATGATTTGATCAGGTTGCGTCGGTTGCGCCTTCGTCAGTAGATGTTCGTCGACGTCCACTTCTCCTCTGTTGGTCCGCAACGTATAATAGATTTAAACGCATCCGAGCTCCAAAAAACACTTTAACGTGCTCATAATTTAAACCGCAGCATTACCTTTTCCCCCCAGTGTCACAAACGACTTGTTAAATGGATTCATTCAAGGATTCATTCTAAACTCCTCCTTTCAGAGAGCATACTCTGCTCTGATTGGCCAGACGTCCCAGCGTGCTGTGATTGGTCTAGCGCTGTCAGCGTGTGTTGAAAAGGGAACGCCCACTAGCGTAACGAGTCTCAGCTCCGTCTGTCAGCGAGCAGCCGATGAAGACCGGAGGCGGGGCTTTGTGTTACAAACCTACGTAGGTTAGTACAGGAAGTAAAGTCTGGAATCACTAACGAGTCGATTCAGCCGTTCAGAATCGATTCCTTCTTTTGGGAGTCGATAACTCTTTGTCGTGCACTTTGAGTCGTGTGCGATGTGCTCGCCACGTTTCCTGTTCAGGTCCGTGACAACCTTGCGACAGCTTCCCGATCCAGCCATGAGAATGATTCCAGTATGTTCTTCTTTTCTCAAAGGCGTTATTAAAGCCTATATTGAAATATATCAAATATAAAATAAGTATGAACAATTCTGGAAGATATTATTGCTAAAAAGTGTTAATTTCCCCCTATGCATGGAGACTTTTGGGGCATTGTGTACATGCGGTTGCAAGACATACATAAACTTAATCAGTTCAGGTTGTGATCTGTCAGAATGTCTGCGATGCTCCTGGGCTGTCACGGTTAACATCAAAACAAAGAAGAGCACTCATACACGTAAAAAAGAATTTACTTAAAAAAGAAAATCGATCCAACAAAACCAAAGCGAATGAATAAATCAGCGATTATTTCCTTACTGAAGTGGAGAGACGACGACGAGGCTCGGGTTTGAACACCGAGACGCGACAGACGCTGATGCGGATGAGGCAGGACGTGGAAATGAGAATTTATTTCCTGTTGTAGAACTATAATTCTTTAAAATTTTGTCAGTTTTTTTCCACCAGTAAATGAGGATATAAATGTAGAATAAGGTGCAGCGTCTTGCAGTGGAATTGTTTACAGTACACGCGTTTAAATTTCTTTCAATTTGTTGGGTTTTTTTCTTTTTTCTAGTAGTTTTGACCATGTAAAGGGGTTTTCCATGGGCTGCCACACATATTGTTGTCAAATGAACAGGAAATGAAACATAAGCCCAAAACTACGGCAAGAACTGATCCGCATAACTGGCAGAAAATCTGATAGCACGGGCGGAACTGCTGTTTACAAGATGCAAACATTCCCTAAACACGTGCATGACATCGGTTTAATCAACAGGTCTCACATGGAATAAATCATCTGGACTGCAGCTGGACTCATGACATCACCCTGTCTGTTTGAGAAGAAGGAAGATGTGATTTTTCTGTATAGAGGAAATCTAGCAGACCAGAGCGAGATGCTATCAGGAGCCAGGAGGTGATTATACAATGTGTGTGTGTGTGTGTGTGTGTGGACACTGTGTAATCTGATTAGTCCTGCACACAAGTGAAGACACACTGACACGAGTTGGCAAAGCGCATTACATCACACTTCACGTTTTGTCACATACAGAGATTTTCTTTGTGCTTTAAGAGCCAAAGGTTAAAGGTTAAAGGTTGTTCCTGAAGGGAAACAGAAGGGACATGTGGCTTCTTCAACTCACCGAGGACACAAATCTTCTGCTGGCTATCATGTGAAACATCACCGCTACGAGAAGACTGAAAACAAAGACGAAAGCAGCTCTTTTTGCACAGCTCGAGGTCGCAAAGAGATTTCTTTAGGGTTAAAGGTCATTCCTGAGGAAAGTAGCGTTTGTTAAGTAACTTCTTTAAAATACCCAAGACGGAATTGTTTTTTGCTGATAATCATGTGACACATCACCGCTGTGAGGAGACTGAAGGCAGTGATGAAAGCAGCTGTTGTTCATCGACAACTCGAGGATGCGATGATTAGAGACGCCAGCATCGGTTTTCTTATAAGCTCTGACATCATGTGAAGAAAATAGCGGTGACGTGTGGCGTTAAATTGTAGTGACCTTCACATTACAGAGGCCACTTCAAACCATCTGCCCTTTCCTCTGCACCCCGTATCTCTCTCTCTCTCTCTCTAAAAAAAACACAACAGCCCCTGATTGATTACCAGACAGCGCCGCTCCGCCATTTTGTGATAAATGCATTTCTATAATGTTCAGATAAAGATAATTGATGTTTGATTTCCAACGATCAAATTATATATATAAAAAAATCAGAAGTAAACTTTTTGACGTTTAAAACAGGCACAATGTCATTTTTTGTTGTTAGTAGAGTGCATTATTTATCAACAGAAGTCAGACAGGAAACTGCACATTATATTAAAAAGCAGCCAAAGACGGGTACTTTCATACAATACAATAATAATAATAATAATAATAATAATAATAATAATAATAATAATAACTATTATTATTGTTATTATTATTTCTTCAGTTTAAATGTTTTTCTTTCAGTTTTCTTTTTTAATATCTCCTGTTTTTTATGCTATTTTTTATTATGACTGTTTTTATTGCTTTACTAGCATAACTGGTTTTCTTTTACAAACTCTGTTTTTTTTCTTCTGTTGCAATTTTTGAAAAAGTTTTTATTTACAATCAGTCTAGTTTTTTTTGTCTGTGTTTTTTTTAAACTCTATTTTGAATGTTTTGATTTCCCCTTTATTTTTTATTTCCTTCCTTTTCCATTCTACTGTATTTATGGTTCTTCAGGGTTTTTTTTTATTTATTTAAAAATGTATTTTTATTATTTAATCTGTTTTATTTCCTTCCACACTCTATTCATAATAGATTCCTTCTATTTATTATTATTATTATTTATTTATTTATTTTTTACATTTTCTTTTATCTTTCACAATTAATTTTTAGGATCTGTTTTGTTTGTTCTTTCTGTTCAACTCTATTTTAAAGTGCATCTATTATGTTTTTTTTCTAATATGACCTTTCATGTAGTGTGTTCTAGAGCTGTTTGTGAACGTAAAAAAGTCTGCAAAGTTTCAAAAATCAAAGCGCACGACAAACGGAGTTATCGACTCCCAAAAGAAGGAACCGATTCTGAACGGCTGAATCGACTCGTTAGTGATTCCAGACTTTACTTCCTGTACGAACCTACGTAGGTTTGTAACACAAAGCCCCGCCTCTGATCTTCATCAGCTGCTCATGAACAGATGGAGCTGAAACTCGTTACGGTAGTGGGTGTTTCCTTTTCGACACACTGACAGCGTTAGACCAATCACAACACACTGGGACGTCTGACCAATCAGAGCAGAGTATGCTCTCTGAAAGGAGGAGTTTAGAATGAATCATTTAGAACGGATCATTTAACGAGTCGTTTGTGACACTGGGGGAAAAAGGTAATGCCGCAGTTTAAATTATGAGCACGTTAAAGTGTTTTTTGAGCTCGGATGCGTGTACATCTATCGTATGAGAGCTTTAAAACAAAAATAGGTGCTCTTTAAGATTTTCCCCCTGTTTTTAGCTCTATTTTTAGATGTTCTTTTTTCTTCATTTTTTATTTACTTTCATTCTTGTTTTTAGTTATACAAACTCTATTTTGATTTCTTATATTTTAACCTTTAAACTTGCTTTTTTAAACAGGATCGAGGGACATACAAAAGAAACCTATCAGAACATCTTAAAAATCTGTGAGATGAATGTGGTGTGAGAAGATCTTTGAGATAAGAAGGAGCTTCATCATTAAGAGTTTTAAAGACAAACAATGGAATCTTAAACTGGATCCTAAAACGGACCGGGAGCCAATGGAGCGATGCTAAAATCGGGGTGACCTGATCAAATTTCTTTGCCTTGGTCCACAGCCTTGCAGCTGCATTCTGAACCATCTGGAGATGAAGAAGAGATGAGTGAGGAGAATAAAGTCATAATATTTTGAGAATTAAGTCAAAATTATGAGAATAAACTCGTAGTAATACAAGAACAAACTCATAACATTTTGAGAATGAAGTCAACATTACGCTGCGATAAAGCTGGTTTTATATTGGACATTCCCCGATTCGAGATTCGCTCTTTTATTTCTCAGTAAATAAACACACAAAAAGGACAAAATGTGTATGAAAAATATATTCAGTTGTACTTTGTTTTCTGTCCAATCCAGAGCAAGAAAAAAACATTTTGTCATTTTTGTGTGTTTATTAATACTAGTAGTAATAGTGGTGGTGGTGGTAGTAGTGGTGGTAGTACTAGTACTAATAGTGCTGGTGGTGGTAGTAGTAGTGATAGTACTAGTAGTAATAGTGTTGGTGGTGGTAGTGATAGTACTAGTAGTAATAGTGCTGGTGGTGGTAGTGGTGGTAGTACTGGTAGTAATAGTAGTGGTGGTAGTAGTGGTGGTAGTACTAGTACTAATAGTGCTGGTGGTGGTAGTAGTGGTAGTACTAGTACTAATAGTGCTGGTGGTGGTAGTAGTAGTGATAGTACTAGTAGTAATAGTGGTGGTGGTGGTAGTGATAGTACTAGTAGTAATAGTAGTGGTGGTAGTAGTGGTGGTAGTACTAGTAGTAATAGTAGTGGTGGTAGTAGTAGTGATAGTACTAGTAGTAATAGTGTTGGTGGTGGTAGTGATAGTACTAGTAGTAATAGTAGTGGTGGTAGTGGTGGTAGTACTAGTAGTGGTGGTAGTAGTAGTGATAGTACTAGTAGTAATAGTGTTGGTGGTGGTAGTGATAGTACTAGTAGTAATAGTAGTGGTGGTAGTGGTGGTAGTACTAGTAGTAATAGTAGTGGTGGCAGTAGTAGTGGTAGTACTAGTAGTAATAGTAGTGGTGGTAGTAGTAGTGGTAGTACTTGTAGTAATAGTGCTGGTGGTGGTGGTAGTGGTGGTAGTAGTGGTAGTAATAGTAGTGGTGGTAGTAGTAGTGGTAGTACTAGTAATAATAGTGCTGGTGGTGGTGGTAGTGGTGGTAGTAGTGGTAGTAATAGTAGTGGTGGTAGTAGTAGTGGTAGTACTAGTAGTAATAGTGCTGGTGGTTGTAGTAGTGGTAGTACTAGTAATAATAGTGCTGGTGGTGGTGGTAGTGGTGGTAGTAGTGGTAGTAATAGTAGTAGTAATAGTTGTGGTGGTAGTAGTAGTAGTAATAGGTGTGGTGGTGGTAGTAATAGTAGTAGTAGTAGTAGTAGTGGTAGTGATAGTACCACAAATAATAGTGGCAGTGCAAAATCAGTACAGGGATGAGATGAACTTCAAGTCCACAGAGATCTTAAACCTCTCAGTGAAGGAAGTCTGACATGCCACAAGTGGACTCAGGAGAGTCTCTCCTCTCCATCACTGTTTCTCCCCAGGCTCTGATGGTAGATCTTACACTAATGAGGCACAGATTTTTCTTTATCAGCATGATATACAGTACACAAAATGCCTCCTTTCTCTCCACACTCATTCCCTGTCCTGTCCTGTCCTGTCCTGTCCGACGTTGTCAGCAGGGGGATCTGTCTACCCTGGAGCTGTGCTCATCTTTAATGTATACCCTGCTGTCCAGTGTGTGTGTGCGCACTGAGCTCAAAGCTCCATTAGTCCATTCTGGCTAGGTCTGGTTCTTGTTGTTATTATAGATATATGTGCAGCCCAAATGAAGCAAGGACACATATGGACGAGCTCATGGGCTTATCATACGCTGTAATTTCCAGTCATTTCTCTTAAGTCTGACAGACGGCGTTCTCTAGCATAGAATGCTTCAGTTACGATGTTTTTCTTGGAGTGTGTGAATCTCTATGTATGTGTGTGTGTGTGTGTGTGTGTGTGTGTGTGTGTGTGTGTGAAGCCAAGGTCAGTGCAGGACTACACTAATGGATGGGCTTGTGCTTGAAAGTCCATCTCCACCCCCCCACCCCCACACCACCCCCACCCCACCCCTTCCTCTGCCCTTGTGTCTCCGATGCACCACTTTACCCAAATGGGAAATTGCAGCAATGTTGCATCAATACAGAACAGCACTGTACTGTAAGTAATGCACTTCATTTGAACTCCATCAAGCTGCGGTCTTTCATGTAATACACTCCGTACCGAGCTACGTTTACGATCAGTGCACCGCTGAAGATAGAAATAAAACTTACGATTCCTAATGTAAAAAATAAATAAATAAATAAATAAAAATCGTATGTGCAGTTAGTGAGCAAGTTGCAGGTGTAGTAATGTTTGGGTAAATGGCGTCCCATGTAAAGTCGGTGGAGGAAATAGAATACGTGTGACGAAAACCCTTTAAAAACCTGTCCGACGGAGCTGTGGCCGAATGAACAAATGCTGGTTAAACAAACATGACTTTCCATAATACAAAGAGGCGGAGTTATGCACTGTTGAACGTTTTTCCTCGTAGATTTCGCACAACGGTGCTACGAAATCCGCCGTTGTACGTTTGGGACGTTTATCTGCGTCGTTTTTGCTGTGAATAGACTTGGTAACTCATATAGCAAGGGACGAGAGTGCGAGGGAAGAAGGGAAGAAATGTTGCGTACTCGTTTAAATAGTTCTATATAAATACGTAGAATTGAATATAAAAGGGTAACTAATAATATCGAGGCTTTTGGCTGGGAGTGTACGAATAGAAATCCCGTACGTGTTCTCAGCGATCGTAGAGGGCAGGTACAGAACCGAGACACTCGCAGATTGGAGGTTTAATGGTGCGTGTATGAAATTAAATGCTCTTTGTTTTCATTTTTCATTTGTTTTATGGGTTCATGTTCTGGCTAATCAGTGGCATTTTACGAAGTGTGTGTGTAGTGCACAGAAATTACAGTGACATATGCTTGGTGAGGTTTGAAAGGCAGTATATTCCGGAAACAGTGGCATATTTTTATACTTCAGACTTGGGGTATTATTCGAGCTACAGTTTGTCTGCCGACACTGCATATATTTGGGAAAATAAAACACTAATATTCATTTATTTTCCTTTGCCTGTGTTTGTCCATGTTTTTTGGACTGGATTCTTCCAACAAAAAACGAGAGTACAGTCTCAGGAATTGTACAAATATCATTAATAAAGAGCAGCAGACCGTGTCAGTGAAAACATAAAAAACACTCACGAGAGTCCATGTTAAATCTGGTATGCTGGCTTTTGTTTTTAACTCATTTGTCACGCAACAATTCCCCCCCCCCCCCTCTCTGTTTCCTTACTTTTGACCTGCAGGACTGGAGATACTATTTGCTAGTTAGCTTTTAATTAACACCAAGCAGATTAGAGTTTGATATCTTCTGTCGGAGATGATAAATCACTTGCTGCTCTCCCTGTATCTATCCACTTCCTGTATAAACGGTGAGAATTCTCCACTCAATTAGTCTGAGGACAGCTAGTACTAATGCCACTGTAGTGTCTTGCGTAGCGTGTTCGCACACGTCTGTAGAACGTGTAGGTCGTATTGACTTCTGCGTCGTCTCATGTGGTTTGTGAGTTGTTTTACGTCGTGGTGCCGGCTTGCGTATGGTTGAAATGACTATAAGAGCCACTCGACTTGACTTGAACGTCGAGGAAGAGAACCGAGTTTTTGTTAAAACCTTGTACAAAGTGACATTAATCGTTAACGACGCTATCAAACTGGATAGTTTCCAATTTCTCCAGATAAACATGGACGTAGCCTAAAAACCCACCATCCAGCTGAGTTTCTTCATGATTACCTTAGTTCCTGACTGCACAGCTGATCATATTATTACACCCTCCCCTATTCTCTTGGAACCTAAAATGCCGAAATTGCTCATTTTCTTGTCTTTTTTAAAAAAAAAAAATTTTATGCTAACCGTTCTGGATGAGTAAATCGTCGACTGCGATATTATAAAATGGAAAATATCAAGCAGGGAAAATCAATATCGCAGTAAGCCTACACTACCGCTTTACTTTCAGGCCATAAATAGGAGAGATTGTATTAGAATGATGCTTCATAATAGTTTTAAATCCAAATGGGCCATGCTTCTATAATAAGACGTACAGTAAATACTCCTGCTCGAAAGTGTATAATGTAAAACGCTTTCAATTTTATACAAAAACGAAGCAGTAAATCTCATGAACCGGCCTTTCATTAGAAACCTTTCATAAATTGTCCAGCATTGCTTAATAAAAAAATCCATACAATGCTTATGAAGGTGTTACGAAGGCCCTACGTACCTAGATTACGTTCGTATAACGTTAGCGGTGTTCAAGGTGGCGACTGCTCTAAATAACCCAGCGGGGAAATATTGAGCTAGCATCGATATAAGGTTTTTGGCGTCCACGTTAAAAAAATTTGGATTTGTATTGATTTCTTTCTAGCCCGAGTGACACCCGGCGTAGAATTTCTCATATTTCTCACAAACCTCCAAAACACATCATCAGCAGTGAATGAGAAAGCTGGATTATTGAATGGATTCGGATTATTTCTCATCTTCCCCCAACCAAAAATTAGAAGAAACTGAAAGTAGCTACTGTCCAATCAAAGTACAAATTCACACAAAAGGCAAGATGACAAAAGCATATGTTCAAGCGTCTCTTTTGGTTACAATGGTTAAAAAATATTCTGTTTAGCGTGTTTGGTATTCAGAGGAAACTGTAGCATGAACCTGGTAGAACGAGTGCAGCTGCCTATCTCTCTGTATAATTATTATGTCACTGATGGGACTTCAGGACATAATGAATTGCTCAACTCTATTAGTTTCATTGTTGAGTTATTAATAGATATATACGATTTCAGCCTCCCATGGAATATCTCCATGAGCATTCAGCGGCAATGCTACTCGTCAGGACCGCTCAGTCTTTCAAATCACTGAGACACACCCCCTCATAACATCTTCACACTTTCAAAATTTCTCTCTCTCACACACACACACACACACACACACTGCAGGCAGACTGCTCTATTAGATTCATCTCCAAGTGCCTTGCCAATATAAATCGGTAGCCGGTGGCGATGTAGGGATCATGAGAGTTTTGGGTTTCTGCAGTTCCTCGGCAGCAAGAAATGTCAGGAGACGTGTATAAGACTGACAGCTTTATTGATGAGCTTTAAACTAAAAATCGAGCAGATAAATAACAGCGTGGAGACGGAGCACGGTTTTATTATCTACTGCAAATAGAGATTTGCGAAGGCGGAGGAATATTGCAGAAAAAAACGCCCAGGGATTTAAACCGGCCTCCCAAGCCTGCAACAATCACATTAGGGCACATGAGGCAGCTCGTTTTCTTTCAGTTTTTTTTTTTTTTTAATTTTATTTATTTGGGTGAGATTACAGAGTAGAGTTAGACCGGCTTGTGTAGTCAATGTGGTCCATTAGTATGTAATTAAGTACATTTAACTTATAAAACAATGTGGGGTGATCCAAGGTACTGTACACAGTGTGATATGTAATGAAACGTTTCCCTAATTATTGTGAAAATTGACATTTTCTAGTAAACTATACTCTACATTTCTACTGTTCAACTACGGACTTTCCTGATTTCTTTTTGTGGACGGATGCACCATGATGTAAAGTCCTAGCATTTTAAAATCTGGTTTAAATCGCATAATTTCACGCTGAATGCAGCGTCACGGACGCTTCGACACCTGGTAAGTGGTCACAAAGTAAATAAATTTTTAGGCTTCACTATGGCATGTAGCTATACAACAACTTGATCAAAGCGTGGCATTCACTGTGTGAGGATATCACACGTAGCTAGCAAGGTTTCAGACATCTCTAGATTGCAGACTGACTGTTTTTACCACTGTAAAAATAAATAAATAAATAAATAAATAAAATCTGGTTTCTATGAGCTTCAAGTACACTGCGCTTTAATGGGAGGAAAGATTAAGACTCATTTGACAACAGGCGTTTAACACGTCATTCTGAGCCAAGAACTGCCAATCAGTGAAACCGTAATGAACATGATTGACGACTCAGACTTAAACATATCAGCACCAATCAGGTTTAACTAGCTAGCTTAAAGAAATTGAGCTAGCTAGTTTTGAGCTAGTTATGATGAAGAGAGTCTGAGAATTAAACAGTAGGACAGACCAATAGATGAAACAGATCCAACAGAACCTGCAGAGATGTATGCGCCCATTAGCCATAACATTAAAACCACCTCCACAAGACCTCTGAAGGCGTGCTGTGGTATCTGGCACCAAGACGTTAGCAGCAGATCTTTTAAGTCCTGTAAGTTGTGAGGTGGGGCCTCCGTTGATCAGACTTGTTTGTCCAGAACATCCCACAGACGCTCGATCGGATCGAGATCTGGCGAATTTGGAGGCCGAGTCAACACCTTGAACTCTTCGTCATGTTCCTCAAAGTGTTCCTGAACTATTTTGCAGTGTGTCAGGACGCATTATCCTGCTGAAAGAGACCGCTGCCATTAGGGAATACCGTTGCCATGAAGGCGAGTACTTGGTCTGCGACAATGTTTACGGTTCACCTCTTGCCTATTACATCCCACCCTGTGATAGGAGCCATTGTAACAAGATAATCAATGTTATTCAATTCACCTGTCAGTGGTTTTAATGTTATGGCTAACATCAGTGTATTTATATACTTCAATAACAGACACTTGTGCTTTCTTTATTTAAAAAAAAAAACAAACCCATCAACCTCCACTGGGTTGCACAGCTGTTCATTGTTTTTGTGGATTTAGTACATAGTATTCGCAAAAAAATACTTTGCATGGAACTCAAACAATTGCAAACACAACACAGGTTTATAAAAAAATATCTTTGTTAAATATAGGTGTGCAACAATTATTGGCACACTTTAAGTCAGTACTTTGTGCTAGCTCCCTTTGCCATGATAACAGCTCTGAGTCTTCTCCTATAATGCCTGATGGGGTTGGAGAATACATGGTGAGGGATCTGAGAGCGTTCCTCCATACAGAATCTCTCCAGATCCTCCACATTTGGAGGTCCACGCTGGTGGACTCTCCTCTTCAGTTCACCCCACAGGTTTTCTATGGGGTTCGGGTCAGGGGACTGGGATGGTCATGGCAGGACCTTGATTTTGTGGTCAGTAAACCATTTTTGTGTTGATTTTGATGTATGTTTTGGATCATTGTCCTGATGGAAGATCCAACCACGGCCCATTTGAATCTTTCTGGCAGAGGCAGTCAGGTTTTCATTTAATATCTGCTGATATTTGATAGAGTCCATGATGCCATGTATCCTAACAAAATGTCCAGGTCCTCTGGCAGAAAAACAGCCCCAAAACATTAAAGATCCACCTCCATATTTAACCGTGGACATGAGGTACTTTTCCATACGGCTACCTCTCTGTGTACCAAAACCACCTCTGGTGTTTATTACCAAAAAGCTCTATTCTGGTTTCATCTGACCGTAGAACCCGATCCCATTTGAAGTTCCAGTAGTGTCTGGCACACTGAAGACGCTCGAGTTTGTTTTTGGATGAGAGTAGAGGCTTTTTTCTTGAAACCCTTCCAAACACCTTGTGGTGATGTAGGTGACTTCAGATTGTAGTTTTGGAGACTTTCTGACCCCAAGATGCATCTAACTTCTTCAGTTCTCCAGCTGTGATCCTTGGCGATTTTTATCCACTCAAACCGTCCTCTTCACAGTGCGTTGAGACGATATAGACACACGTCCAATTCCGGGTCGATTCATAACATTTCACAACATGATGTATATAATAAACTCTAATCAGTATAATAAATGTTATCATATAATAATGCTTTTGCTTTGTTCCCTGTACTTTCAGAGTCTAGGCTATTGGTGTTAACAAGCTCAAAATAAATCCATAGCCTTAGATTATATGCCCTTCAAAGGCTCACAAAAATACTATTGAGTTTGGAGTAATGCAACCACAATAGAAAATTCTCTGTTGCTTGTTCAGTAGGATTTAGCCACTAGCATTAGTCATGGCATGGAGTGTGATTTATAATCGTTAACTAGAGCCTCACTACACCGAACTAGCAAATAAAACTGGACACAATGCTGTTTGTGTGAGTGAGAGAGCGAGAGAGAGAGCGAGAGAGAGCGAGAGAGAGCGAGAGAGAGAGAGAGTGAGTTCGTTCTGATTTACACCAGCTCTGAGTAAACACACCTTTTGATTTTAGAGTGTGAAAAAAGAACAAAAAATACAGAGCTAAAAGCTGTGAGTAGTTCTCAGGTCTCTCTCTCTCTCACACACACACACACACACATGGCAGACACGTATATTTAGGATGTAGTAGACCATAATCCATTTTCCAGTGCGTCTGATACCGTTCATTCCTCATCAGATTTAGATAACTTCTGCATTTGCAAACCTACGCTGGAATTTTTTTCAGCACATCTTCCAAAGATCATTTAGCAACAGATACAAAAAAGATGACACCAGATAGTTTCCAAGGTGCTCTCCAATGTTGTTTCTTTTCTATATAAACGAAAAATTCCCACACTCTCCAAGAGCCGAGAGGGACGGCTTTTTTAAACAAGAGGACATTTTGTTTGGCACTGTCCATGAGAAATTATCTCCCGTGACCGCTTTCCATACCTCAAATAGCATTGTTTGCCTCCTTTCCTCTTTTTTTCAGCGGTGAATATATCCGAACGCTCATTTAACATGCGAGCAGACTGGCTATAGCTTTATCTTGGCTCTGAGGTTGGACGAGGACACTTAGTCACACGCTTGTTCTGTTATGATCAGATGCACCAACGATTCGCTCCATGAATCCTCATTTAATAAGTCTTAAACTGTTCTGAGCCATTTAACCCACTTCAGTTATGATGCCTGTGCAAAAGCGTACAAAATATTTACACGTGTTTACACGGCTGTGACTAATGTGGCCCTGAGCTATGCATTAGTGAACGTAAATACGTGTGACTAAACACACATGGATTATTTCCCTTTTGAAAATGATGAATTCAGGGATATTAATCTGGCAACACACACATACCAACACGATATACAGATAAGCAGCAGCGCTGTGGATGGATGTGAAATGCCATGTGCAGAGCCTTGTTTTTGTAAAAGTAACCTCAGACCAGTTGCATATCATTAATATCCAGTGAATTGTATAATAAAAAAAATAATCAAGAGGGATGGTGGGGTAGAATAGAATGTAATACAGTAGCATACAATGCAATACAATACATACGCACGAAATAGAATAGAATAGAACAGAATAGAATGCAATACAGTAGCATACAATACAATACAAAAGCATGAAATAGAATAGAATAGAATGCAATACATTAGCATACAATACAATACAAAAGCATGAAATAGAATAGAATAGAATGCAATACACTAGCATACAATACAACACAAAAGCATGAAATAGAATAGAATAGAATGCAATACATTAGCATACGATACAATACAAAAGCATGAAATAGAATAGACTGAAATAGAATAGAATATAATGCAATACAGTTGCGTACAATACCATAGCATAGAAGAGAACGCAATACAATACGATTACAGTTGCATAGAATAGAATACCATACAATCACATAGCATGGAACTGAACAGAATAGAATGCAATACAGCACAATACAGTAGCATAGAATAGAATAGAATACAATACATTTGTATAGAATACAATAGAATGCGATACAGTACAGTATCATGTATTAGAATAGAATGCAGTGGAACAGAATAGATTACAATAGAATATTGTATTCTATATATACAACCGAATACAATACAATTACATAGAATAGAACTGAATGGAAAAGTTTAGACTGCGATACTATACAATACAGTAGCTTAGAATATACAGTAATACAGTCACGTAGAATAGAATAGAAGCGAATAAAATAGAATTCAATGCAATAGAATATAGGAGAATACAATATAATTTATTCATTATTCATTTATTTATTATTATTTATGTATTTATTTATTTGTTTGTTTATTATAGTAGCAAGTTCTATAATTCTATGATTTCTACAAAATTCTATCATTTCTATCCAGACCACAGACAAAATAAAGCAGTGGCTTTGAGGAGTTTTTACTTCTTTACAGGTACTGCTGCTTCCAAGATGCTATGCAGCCACTGCTTTCCCTCATCTGTGATCTTTCCCCCATTTTTTAGCTTATTGGATTTATCTTTGAAATAATGAAAAGATTAGAAGATTGTAGGTCTGACTCCTGGCTGGCTCACCAGTGACTGGACTGTGATAAAAATCCCCTCGTACAAATGAACAGACACATGAGCAGCGCTCTGACGAAGGTGAGGGCGGATTCTTATTCAGCAAAGAGAGATGAAGGTACATGAAGATGAAGATCCTGAGATCATGAAGATCTGAGCATCCTGCACGCTAAGTCTGCAGTAAGCTATTCATTTATTCACACCATCTAGAAGAAACATTTTCACGAACAAGATTCACACAAAGGTTCATACCTTTGAACAATTTTCCGTATATTCCCCTTTTTTCCCCCACCTGCAGCAGCATGACACGACAAAGCAAATGGAAGTCATTTCACAGGGATGGGCGCATGCAAAAGTGGTGGTGCAAATTCGGCAGGGCCAAAGATGAAAAAACGCTTAAGCAAATAAGGAACAAAGTGGTTGTTGTAATGTGAATGGGGGCAGGTGGAAGGCTTTTTTCTCCTGTACTGTGGGGTTTCTCCTCAACCAACCAGTGACACTCACTGCACAGGTCATGTACACAAAAGCCCAAAAGTCATATAGCGTGTGTATGTAATTTAAATTGAAGCAATAAACCATGAGAGGGTGTGTGTTACAGCAATTTTAACACGTGCACATGTTAAACAAAAGCACGTACCATAAAACAGCAAATGAAAACATTATAATAAAATCATATTAACTAATTACAGTTATTATTAATAGTATTTGTTATAAACAATTCTTCTCATGACAGAATGTAGTCTGTTAACAATAAGCTTTGTTTGCTATACAACATAACAGGTGAAGAGTAAGGGAGGGTTAAGGTGTCTAATGGAAAGGAAATTAAAACAATGACGTGAACACAGGTTCACGTCTCAGCCAATCAGATTTTAGAACAAAAGCGATCCATTTAATAAGCAAATATTTTCCTTCCATAATGTTATTAGGGCAGGAATAAGCAACAAGCAGTCAAATCAAGCTCAACACCAGTGATGACCAAAGTAGTCATCTTACTTGATGCAACAATGTTGATTGGCAATGCTAATGAGACAGAGTGTGGGTGTGTGTGGGTGGGTGTATGGGTGTGGAATCCAGGTTGTATTCCCAACTCACATCCAGTGTTCCTAGGATAGGCTTCGGATCCACATAAGCCTTAACCGGGATAAAGTGAGTACTGAAGATGAATGAATGATTTTTGTCAGTTTCTAAGAATTAAATCAATCAAGAAATGACCCCAATTAGGTGATTTTTCAGTTTCATCTTTTGGAATTTTTTTCAGGGTAGTTTGCTGTGGCACCTCATATTCTGTCTGATTAAAATTTTACTCATCTGATGCATCAAAGCTCATCTATTCCCCAGTGTGTGAGTGCTTGTGTGTGTATTCTGACTAATAACAGTGTAATCCTGTCATCACATAGAGTCATCTCTTATTGCTCTGATGCCATAACCATATCACAACATCAAAGACAACCAAACTGACGCAAAATGCAGCAACACTTCCAGGCACACTTCCAAACCGGTCACGGATCAACTGTTTGCAGATTTTGCACTTCCATTTGCTCTTTAATAAGGAGATTCAGTTTAGGGACTTCTTCAGCAGTCTGTCACCAGCAAGAAGATGGAAACAGAGAACGATTAACTTCATTTCCAGACTCGGTTCTGACAAGATCATTAAATGGCTCATGAGGAGATGAGATAGTGTTTTGTCCTGTTTTATATTTCTTTCTGACAGGAAAAATGAAACACATGGAGCTCTGGCTCTCTATCCTTGTCCAATCAATCCCACATGCAAAATGTGAGAGGGGGAAAAAAAAAAGAAAGGAAAGATACAGAAAGGAGCAAGAAGCTTTTATCTTTGACCAGGCTTTTCTGGAAGTTGGATGAGGACCTTCTCATGACCGAGCACTTCACAGAGTCCCAGACATGTATTGTTTCATTACATGTGTTCAGTTCAAAACAGTTCACAGCAGCGCAGAAATGGATGATTTGCTGTACTATAAGGCTATAAGTAGGACCAGTAACACTTTACATTAATGTTTCCTTAACTACCATTATTTACTGCATTAATGAATATTAATATAGCACAAATTTCTGCATTAATAAATCTTAAATACTGGTAAGAAAGCAACCGAGTAAGTTAACCATAAGTGAAAGTGCAGTGAAAGTTTTTATCCCATATTCCAGCTTGTTAGGAAGCATCAGAATTAGTCAGAACTCCTTCGGGGGTGTGTTGGATTGGTCAGAACTCCTTTGGGAGTGTGTTGGATTGGTCAGAATTCCTTCGGGAGTGTGTTGGATTGGTCAGAACTCCTTTGGGAGTGTGTTGGATTGGTCAGAATTCCTTCGGGAGTGTGTTGGATTGGTCAGAACTCCTTTGGGAGTGTGTTGGATTGGTCAGAACTCCTTTGGGAGTGTGTTGGATTGGTCAGAATTCCTTTGGGAGTGTGCAGGATTGGTCAGAACTCCTTTGGGAGTATGTTGGATTGGTCAGAATTCCTTTGGGAGTGTGTTGGATTGGTCAGAATTCCTTTGGGAGTGTGCAGGATTGGTCAGAATTCCTTTGGGAATATGCTGGATTGGTCAAAATTACTTCAAGGGCAAGTGGGGATTGGTCCAATTCTTGTTATCGCATGTGGGCTTGATGCAGGATACTTTTGCCAATGGGGCCCACTAGGGATACAACTCGCTGTAGTCGCTGATTAAGACTGTGCAAGCTGTCAGAAAAGTATTTGACAAGGGCCAAATTGTGATGGCTAGACGACTGGGTCTGAGCATCTCCAAAACGGCAGGTCTTATGGGGTGTTCCCGGTATGCAGTGGTTAGTACCTACCAAAAGTGGTCCAAGAAAGGACAACCGGTGAACCGGCGACAGGTTCATGGGCTCCCAAGGCTCATAAATGTGCATGGGGAGCGAAGGCTAGCCCGTCTGGTCCGATCCCTCAGAAGAGCTACAGTAGCACAAATTGCTGTAAAAGTTAATGCGGGCTATTATAGAAAGGACTCAGAACACACAGAGCATTGCAGCTTACTGGGCTGCATACCTGCTGACCCCTGTCCACCACCGAAAGCACCTACAATGGGCACGTGAGCATCAGAACTGGATCATGGAGCAAAGGGAGAAAGTGGCCTTGTCTGATGAATCGTGTTTTGTTTTTTATTTTTACATCATGTGGACGACCGGCTGCATGTGCGTTGCTTACTTGGGGAAGAGATGGCACCAGCATGCACTATGGGAAGAAGCCAGTAATTAAGAGCTTCAGTGCTTTACGCTGTCACCATGAGCCCACAATGACCACGCCTAAAACTACACACAAATTCATTATGGCTTTCTTCATCTTTCCCTTTCAGCTCTTCCTTTAACATACCCTATAATTAATCCATCCTAGTCCCAATTCATTTCTTGCACATGATTTACAAAATCTGTATCATCAGGACTAGTCTAGAGGGCAGGATTTGATGATCATTTTGTCACCAGAAATTATTTCAAATCTTAACAGGAGACACTGGTTGACATTTATTGTTAGTATTGGTAATAAACAAAGCGTATTAGTAGTTGATGTGGCCATTTTTTTAGTTAGTTTATGTGGCAAGTTCGTGATGCAAGTTACTGGAAACTACACTACTGGAACTGTTACTATAGAAACTATGACGTATTTTGCAGCCATAAGTACGGTACGATGTCAGTTGCTGTTACAAATAATTAAGCTGACCAATCAAAATGCACGATTCGACACAGAAAAATGAAGGGTATAGAAAATGGCGTTCATTCCTATACACTGGCAGGTCTAAAAAATCTGGCCCAAAATATATACAGGATAGTGCAAACATGAGGTGGATATTTATTAGTATGACTTAGTTGAAGATCGGATTGACAGAATTCAGAGACGGGAAAATGAAAGCGAGAGATAGGAAGAGTGCAGCACACGTGCCGTGTCTCCTCGTGTGCACTCACAGGCACAGAGCAACCCGAGGGAGGCCGTGCCAAGGCCGAGGATAAAAGCAACAGATTAGACGAAATGTCACAGATGGTGAGCGATAGAAGAGGTGAGAAGGAGGAAAAAGAGCGAGTGCCAATCTTAAAATGATTTTCATCTCCGCAAGAAGTGATGAAAAGAGATGCAAAAGCAACGCGGCACGATGACACTCAGGCGACAGGCTCCGATAAGAAAATCTACACCTCCAATAAGCCACATATCCCGTAGCCGAGTTCCTCGTCCGGGTGATTATTATGATCCGGAGGAGAGCCGTCCAGCCACATGAGGTCGAGCCTGAGAGCTCGCAGCCAGACGAGCAGGTGGAGGATGGCTGAAGATTAACTCTCCCAACAATGCAGGAGACGAAAAGACATGGCTGAGAGTGAGCGTTAAGGAAATGGATCCTGTCCACCTGCGCGGGAATTAGACTCTCTCCTGTTCGTAATCCTTCTCGGAGCTCTTCAGGAGATTAGCACAGGCTAATACTGTTCTACAAAGAAATACTATTTCCCATGGACATGCAAAACACCAGGGAATGTTATTGCCACATACAGACAAATCTGGGTATTATTCATTCAAATGTCCGGAGTTACTGTTCCCATCGGAGTGACTGTTCCCACCAGAGATACTGTTCCCACCGGAGTTACTGTTCCCACCGGAGATACTGTTCCCACCAGAGTTACTGTTCCCACCAGAGTTACTGTTCCCACCGGAGATACTGTTCCCAGCAGAGTTACTGTTCCCAGGAGAGTTACTGTTCCCACCAGAGTTACTGTTCCCACCGGAGTTACTGTTCCCACCGGAGATACAGTTCCCACCTGAGATACTGTTCCCACCTGAGTTACTGTTCCCACCAGAGTTACTGTTCCCACCAGAGTTACTGTTCCCACCGGAGATACTGTTCCCACCAGAGTTACTGTTCCCAGCAGAGTTACTGTTCCCACCGGAGATACTGTTCCCACCAGAGTTACTGTGCCCACCGGAGTTACTGTTCCCAGCAGAGTTACTGTTCCCACCAGAGTTACTGTTCCCACCGGAGTTACTGTTCCCACGGGAGATACTGTTCCCACCTGAGTTACTGTTCCCACCAGAGTTACTGTTCCCACCGAAGTTACTGTTCCCAGCAGAGTTACTGTTCCCACGGGAGAAACTGTCCCCACCAGAGTTACTGTTCCCACCGGAGATACTGTTCCCACCAGAGTTACTGTTCCCACCGGAGATACTGTTCCCAGGAGAGTTACTGTTCCCACCGGAGATACTGTTCCCAGGAGAGATACTGTTCCCACCGGAGATACTGTTCCCACCAGAGTTACTGTTCCCACCGGAGTTACTGTTCCCAGGAGAGTTACTGTTCCCAGGAGAGTTACTGTTCCCACCGGAGATACTGTTAAGAGTGTTTTAGTACTCATACCATAGCACATAGTACTTATACCATAGCAATTTGCCAATAATTTTATTAAATTCATCATAATTTTTATCCATTTATACTTACATTTAATGCTGTGGGACGTCAGCACAACAAGTTTGTTAGAGCAGCTATAAACCACCTCACAAGCCTCTTGTTCTTTCTCTCTCTTGAAGTTGATAAGACAAAAGTCCTGAAGACATTCCTGTGCCGGAAAACTTAAATTTACAGTTTCATTTCTGATCGTTAAAAAGCGCTGCCACTGAAGACTCCTTCCGTAAATGTTAACAAACATTTCCTTACAGAAACCAAAAAAAGGTGTAATTGTCCATAGGGTGACATTTTCTGATTGGTCAGAACGTCGTGATTAATTTTCTATAACAGCAGCTCTGACAGTAGTGCAGCTGCAACTCACCAGTTTAGATTAAAGCACAACTTGTTCTTGTTGGCAATGGGCTGTAGTACAAGAGGAATAAAACACTTCGTGATTGTAACAGTAACCGTGCTTTACATTGAGCCAAGTCACACCACCCTGCCTTTGATTATTTTCCTATAACAGCACACCCCGTTGTGTTTTATACCATTTTAGGACAGGTTTCGCGGAGGCACTGTTATACAGAGGCAGGACGAGAGACAGAGATAGAGGTATATTTTCCATTCATTAGTCTTGCTATAAACTGAGGGTATGGAGAGTGTAGGCAGTCTTCTGGACACACGAAAGCACCATCATCATTTCAGCGGCACGGCTAAAAGCCCGGAGCTGAGCTGGAAGAAGAATGCTGTAGGATAAATGTTTGTTTTCTATAAGTAGTAGAGTGAGAGCGCTGGGGAAAGTGTGTCTAAACGAGGCCGGGCTGAGAGACGTGACTTTTTTTCTTTCTGCTCACATTAGACACACACCATCACATCAACACCAACATGGAACATGGAGAGCGAGGCTTTTACTGTGCGCTACGCATAAACAAATCGTACCGTCGCTTATACATAGGCCTTAATGCAAACACACATCAGCAGCATGACCATAACCATGACATGTTAATTGCTAGTGGATTAGGGAACTTGTACACGTAAATGCTCTCTCTGTCTTCTCTGCATTTCTTTGAATGAATACATTTATTATGTGTTTTTAACACATCACTGGCTTTCGGATTTGTTTGATCTGATTTGATGCCTCATTAACTTCTACTTTTCCTTCTTTCACCTAATGTAGCTCATCAGCCTGGTGTCCTTAATGTTGCACTGAAGCTACAAGGCTAACAAGTAAGTATTCGGCAGAAAGTCGGCCAACACACACACACACACACACTTTTTTCTCTCTCTCTTTTTGCTGTATTTCAACATCAAGTTGAAGCATATCAGAATGGGATTTTTTGCCCTACTCTGAACTTTTTGGCTGTCATACTACACACCATGTTTGGAGAAGAAATGGCACTGCACATCTCCCTTAAAACACTACACCAGCAGTGAAGTGTGGAGGTGAAGCATCATGCGTGGGGCTGATTTTCATCACATGGTACTGGCAGACTTCATATAACTGAAGGAACGATGAATGGAGCCCTTTACCGGGAGACTCTTGAGAAGGATCTGCTGCCATCCACCAGGATGATGAAGATGAGACGTGGGTGGAGCTTCCAGCAGGACAACGATCCAAAACATACAGCAAAATAAACTCTCAATTGGTTTAAGAGAAAAAAAATCAAGGTGTTAGAACGACCCAGCCAATCGCCTGACCCGAATCCAACTGAACAAGATTTAAAGACAATATGTTTAGAAGAACGGACCAAAATCACACCTGAATACTGCGACCCATTCATTTCTTCATACAGGAAGCGTCTTGAAGCCGTCGTTACAAACAAAGGCTTCTCCACTAAGTATTAAACACATTTCCGTTAGCGTGTTCAATACTTTTTTCCCGTGTCATTCCTCTTTATTACACAGAACTTTATTTCTGGACTTTAATGTTGTGAATTCTTTATATGTGCAGATTTCTTGAGTTAATACTGACGTCTGGTGAAAATTTCATGTGAATAGCCTCATTGGAAATATATTTACTGAAAAAAATGTTGACGCGTCTGATATTTATTTCCCCCGCTGTATTTTGGTTTCCTTCCATTCCGTAAAGAAAATTTTCCCCGACTTTGCGAAGGAGAGTGTTGGTGGATGTCATGTCAACACCAGGACTCTTACAAAGAATCCATCGCAGCCTACGAATATGGCCGTCACAGACTACACCTCCATGTCACCTGATTATTGACTGTTTGCACAAGTCTGTTTGTACATAGCCTGACCTTTGCCTGTTTTTTTTTTTAAAACCAAGCTCTTGTGTATCATTTTGGATCTGTTTGCCTGTCATTTTTTAATGCAGAATTCACCTGCAACAATGGACAGCGGACAATGGACAGCAATTTCCAGGTCATGGCACATATTTCTTCACAGGTTCTCCTCAATAATCTGCTTATATTTCTTGGCTGGGGTGGCAACAAGCTTCGCAGCTCTTCCTGCTGAAAAAAAGCAACCCTTGAGCACGGTGCCATCACCACCATGCTTTGCACCAAATAGTGTGCGTTGGCTTTACACCAAATAGCTCAACTACGGTCTCATCAGATCACAAAATCCTTTCCGAAAATCTCTCAGATTTCCTAGCATGGCCTTTCTCAGAAGTGGATTTCTTCTGGTCACTCTGCCATAAAGGCTGGATCTGAGAAGAGCTGATGATCTTGTTGAGGTCTGCATGGCTTCTCCTATTTCATCCAGTGAGCTCTGTAACCCCTTCACTGTTGTGGCTCTGACAATCACCTCTCTTACCTTAGAGTCATCTTGATCTTGGTAGTGTCCTGGTTGTACCACATTTCCCCAACTTTGTTCTAATGGATTTTCACAGTGCTCCTGAGAAGGTCCAAAGCTTTTGTTTTGCTGATTGTTTTTTTTTTTTTATAACATTCTCCTTCTTTATTCCTCCCAACAACTTCACCTCGAAGCTTCATGGGCAGCTGCTTGGCCTTCATGATAGCAGGACTGATCTGATCTGTCATATCAGATCAGATTAGCTTTGAGATCTCCAAAAGTCAGAGATATTTATTGTCCAAGCATACAATTGGATACAAGCTGACCTGAATCACCTGAATCAGAAATCAGAACGGATCTACTTTGTTTGTTACCGGACAAACCTCTGGAAATTTCCATTCTTGTGAACGGTATCTGGCTAAACTAGGCATGTCTGGCTGGTGATTATCATTGACAAGGTTGTGCAATAAAATCTTTGGGTCTGATTTAGACGCACTTCCAGATTTTCATTGACATTGACTTTGTTTACTTTTGACACGTGTGTTTTTGTTTTGGTTTCTGTACTGTCTCCGCCCTTCTTATGTTATTGGTTATATCTTAATGTCTCAGCTATAATGTGATATATATATATATATATATATATATATCAGCTATAATAGTGTGTGTAGCTGCATATGTTAAACTACCCTGTTTTCTGAGTGCAGTTTTGTTTGTACAGTTTTGTGTACTCACGGCTGACGGTAATGCATAGCAAGCCGAAAACCACTAACAACTCCTAAACACAGCGAATGCTCCACAGCAGGACTTTGTCATGCTTCCTGTTCCTCTCTTTTTCTCTCTCAGTTCTATATCAGCGTATTCCAGGCTCTACAGGGAAGCCATCAGTTATCCCTCATCCGCATGCGCACGATGCAGAGCCGCGAAATCGGCCTCCGCTGTCAAGTAATCCGGCTGTAATGAGATTTGAGGGACATCAAAGTGCCGTGCCTTTGAGGGAAGAAAATGATCAGGGGGGAAAATAGGTTCGAAATGCAAATGACTTCACAGTTGCTCCAAGTCATCCACCTCAACAACGTGAATTTAAGTCAAGGACCGAGTTACAGACACACTCGTTGACGAAGCACATGCTTCATGAGTGAGTCTTCACAACCAAGTTGCTGATTGAATTTTGCTAATGCATGAGATTAAAAAGAAGGGAGTGATGGAGAGGAAGAGAAAGATGAAGGACGGAAAAAATGGGGTCAGAGGAAGCTGTGAAACTTCACTAGTTCGAGGGAACAAAGAGTGAGTCATTAACTGTGACAGCATTGAGTCACAAAGGAGACACATCAATTTATCAGTTGCGTTCTGACAATACGAGCAGGTAAAAAAAAAACAGTGATGGAAAGAGAAAGAGATTTAGGGAAGGAAAATAGGTCAGAGCATCACGTGGACGTTATTTATTTTTATGCCAAAATGTATTTTGAAAAACAATAGATATTTTTAATCCTACGGGGAATTTTTTATTCCTGTCTGTTGTTACTGATGGATGTATTGTGTTTTGGCCAATAAAGCCAAAACGTATGTCAACTGATACTGGACAGGTGAGGTTAGGAAACACGTCACATAGTCGTCTTCTTCCACCGTCCAACTGTGTGATTTCAGTGAGGTCCAATCGTGTACCTTAATTATTCAAAATTATTTAACGATCGACCATAACTTCAGACCTCTGAAGGTGTGCTGTGGTATCTGGCGCTAAGATGTTAGCAGCAGATCCTTTAAGTCCTGTAAGTTGCAACGTGCAGCCTCCATGGATTGGAATTGTTTGTCCAGAACATCCCACAGATGAAATATGAACACTTTGAACTTTGTCATGTTCCTCAAACTATTCCCGAGCCGATTTTGCAGTGTGGCAGGGTGCATTATCCTACTGAAAGACACCACTGCCGTTAGGGAGTGGCCCGGTGGACAATTATGCAAAATGCCTCCAAGAAGTTATTTCTGCTAAAGAGGGCAATATTAGCTCCTGAAGCCAAGGGTGTACTTACTTTTTCCACAGAAGAATTATTTCGGTTGAATAAACGATTGAAAAAGCTAGATTTCCTTGTGGTTTTGTTTTCTTCAGGTATATCAACTTCATTAATAGGTACTGTTTCAAAGATGCTCACATGTTTACTTGTCTAAATATATCAACAAAGCTAACAATTTCCATGGGGTGTACTTATTTTTTCACATCACTGTACAGTATGGACACTGTCATGGCTCATGACCATTGTGGTGTTTGACACATCAGATCATCAGTTATTTTTGACCTACTAGAAGTACACTAAGCCACAAAGTCAGTTGTGTTGAAGTTCTAACGTACAGCAAGTTAGCATGGAAAACATCATAACGACAGTATTTTTTGACGTTGTGTCAACATGAAATGAAAATTTTCAGGAGGGGTCTTCATGACAGCTGATTCCTGTTGGAATAAACTTTTATAGGTGCCTGTGTGTGACATATCACCTCATCAGTATTATGTGACTTTGACACGCTAGATGTACACTAAGGTTTAAAGTCCATTGGAATACCATTCTAATGTACAGTAAGTCTGAACAGAAAATGCCATACCACTCTTATCTTAGGTGATTTATGTGAACATAACACCTACACAAACCCGTCATGCTTCCAGGTGAAATACGTATACTAAAGTTACAAAACACATACTCTTTAATGTCCCATGCCACCAGCAAGGAAAAGGACATTTTGCTCCCTTAATTTTTGAGTGTAGGTTTTGAAATGTCGTTCCTCTCTGTGTTTATATGAAAGCAAGTAACGATCTCACACGACGGGCGGCCATGATTAGTGCCGAGCCGGTTTACTGCAACGGGAGATCGGGATCAAAGAGGATCTGATGACAGTTCTGACATCCTGCAGTGGGACAACAAACAGACTCTGAACTCATTTCCCTGGCTCATACAGAATGTAAGCAATTAGACACTAATGCAGTCACAGTCACTTTGGGTATTTTATGAAACTACAGCACCTATATTGTGAGAACAACATACAAATTTACACACACATTTATACACACTGCCAAACAAGCAAATATTTTTTTGGACACACAGCTTCTCAAAACCTCTTTTTTTTAAAAAAAACTTTGTTAATTGTAAAAATTAAGGTGCTGATTACGGCAACGGCAAAAATGTACATTCCTGACAGCTTTTGAATAGAAATAAATAGAGATGTAACTTTTAGCTACAAAAAGAAGGTAGTGGGTAATGTTTAAATTAGGCACAGTGGCTAACGTTTCCACCTCGTTCTTGGTTCGATCCTGAGCTCGGGTTACTGTCTCTATGGCATCTCACATGTTCTTCTCATGTCCATGTGGGTTTCCTCATGGTTCTCTAGTTTCCTCCTACTGTCAAAAAACATGCCAGAAGGTGACCTGACAATGCTAAATAGCCCCTAGATGTCTCATCCGAGGTGTATTCCTGCCTCATAATAATAATAATAATAATAATAACACATTTTATTTGTTGGTGCCTTTCATAACACCAAAGGACACCTTACAGAAAGACAACACACAGGTAGAGCTCTGCTGCCGAGTATGTCAGTCGCGGAAAGGCACCGATGGTGGCGAAGAGTAGAATAATCCATAACAGCGGCTTGAAGATCCACATGGTAAAACATGTCAACACTGCTGAACAGTAATGGAAGGGATCCACAGCCAGAACGGAGAGGATGGAGCCACGCCTCCAGACCGATCGACAGCGGAACAGACGCACCAGACCAGTCCGGCAGATGCCAAACTCCACTTTGGCAACTCCGGTCAGCACCAGACAAAGTTCACCAGGTATCAGCCGCAGACCCCAGGACAGCAAGTCCGGGAACGGCAACGGGCAACAACACCAGGCAGAAGTTGATGTACAGTGAGGTACAGAGCAATCACAGCAGCAGACACCACCCGAGGCATTGGATATAATTATATTTTAAAACAGAAACAGACAGTCATCGGGGGCTCCAAGTCTGAAGAAATGTTGTAAAAATGAGGCAAACTTAGATACAATAGGCAACAAGAATAGACAGCCGAGTAGCGGCAGCCAAATGCGCAGCATTCATTCAACCCCATTCCCGCCCAGTGTTCCCCGAGGATACACTCTGCATCCACCATCACCCTGCCCATGATAAAGTGACTGTATACTGTGTACCTTTAAATGGAAACAAAGGATAAATTAGTCAATTGTGATGAGCCAAAATAATTGTGACTAGTCACTTGTATAAGGATTGTTTTTTTCCAGGTGTTCCATACGACTGCTCTGTCGACCATCTTACAGGACGTCCCAGAGGATTTCCGAGCTGGTTGCACCGTATTTGCAAACCTTTTCGATCCGATTCCTACCGGAGCAGCTTGACTGGGTTAAAGTCAGGTCACTGGGTAAAAGTGTATCAATTCCACCCACTGCTGCCCTGTTCCTCACTAAATGATTCCCACACACTGCTTTGAGGTCTCTTGGGATTGCTCTATACAGTGACAGCGATTGTATATAATTGTCCGGTTGAAGTCACTCATTTTCTATCTTACAGAAATCAATTCTTTCAGCATTCCCAGACAGGATCATTTCCTGCATGTCTCGTTAAGCTCTTTTGTTCGAAGACATACGTAGAGTGTGAGAAGTTAGCGGCACCTCGGAAGAGCGATGGAGAAATGCGAAATGGAGAGATTTGCTACAAGGCATCCAGAGGTCTTCACCTCAGAGCCTTCACCTGAGAGTTTTCAGAGGCTCTGCTCCAGCTGGAGTCACATCCATACACTAAATTACACCATTCCCTCACCATTCCCATATCATTCTGAGTTTTCCAGCTCGGGAGAACTTCATATTACAGTTCTGGACAAGATACAGCAGTCTGAGGATTTGTATTACTGGGATCACATGATAGCAGGTAAAAATAACTGAAACACTGAAAGGTTTGTCAGTGCCTTGCATAAGTATTTACCCCCCATTCTAATTATTATTTATTTTTTTTACACATTTGCAGCATTATAGAAATGAATTTAATTGAGATTTTATTTCAAAATAAAACCCTTATTTATCCCAAGAACTTGTAATGGAACATTTTATCTAGGCATGTACACAAAGACTCTGAATATCTTCTATATAATGTGTTGATCCTTCTACTCTAAAGCCTGCTACTTTTTCAGTACCGTCCCTGCTTGTCATTCTTGTCTGCACCATTTAATAAAACAATAAAGCCACTCAAGGTCTTAGGCGCAACACAATGCGGAGTAAAACCCCTGCAGATGAAACCACTGCTGTACACGTTCTCGAGTGGCTTTTATTGCTTTTATAAAATGCCGGCACAAACAATATAATAAAATCCAGTGCTCAATGAATCATTTCATTTACACTGGGGGAAATAAATATTGAACGTGTCAATATTTTTTTCAGTAAATAAATTTCCAATAAGGTTACTCACATGAAATTTTCACCAGACATCAGTATTAACTCAAGAAATCTGGAAATATAAAGAATTCACAACATTAAAGTCCATAAATAAAGTTATGTGTAATAAAGAGGAATGACACGGGGAAAAAGTATTAAACATGTTAAGAAAAAGCAGTTCTCCAAGGCGAGGAACAGCTGAAATCCGTAAGTAATTTTTGCAAATGAATATCAGCTGGGTTTGTAAATTGATGGTCTATAAAAAGGCTTTTTATTACCAAGGTGTCACACAAGAAACATCTCATGATGGGTAAAAGCAAAGAGCTCTCCCAAGACCTTCGCAAACTTATAGTTGCGAAACATATTGATGGACTCGGACACAGACGTATTTCAAAACTTCTGAATCCTCCTGTAAGCACCATCGGGACCATTATAAGCAAGTGGAAGCAACGTCACTCCGTCATCAACCGGCCACGCACAGGAGCTCCTCGCAAGATTTCTGACCAGGGAGTCAGAAGAATAGTCAGAAGAGTAGCGCGAGAGCCAAAGACCACTCGGAAAGAGCTCCAGAAACACTCGGAGGCAGTAGGTATCATCGCCACAGAGAAAACAACAGGTAATGCTCACGCTCACCACGCAAGACTCCATTACTAAAGAAAAGGCATGTCGAAGCGTTTAAAGTTTACTCATTTAGACAAGTCTGTGAAATACTGGGAGAGTGTAGTCTGGTCAGACGAGAGCAAAATTGAACTTTTTGGCTGTGATACTACACACCATGTTTGGAGAAGAAATGGCACTGCACATCTCCCTTAAAACACTACACCAGCAGTGAAGTGTGGAGGTGAAGCATCATGGAGTGGGGCTGTTTTTCATCACATGGTACTGGCAGACTTCATATAACTGAAGGAACGATGAATGGAGCCCTTTACCGGGAGACTCTTGAGAAGGATCTGCTGCCGTCCACCAGGATGATGAAGATGAGACGTGGGTGGAGCTTCCAGCAGGACAACGATCCAAAACATACAGCAAAATAAACTCTCAATTGGTTTCAGAAAAAAAAAATCAAGGTGTTAGAACGGCCCAGTCAATCACCTGACTCGAATCCAACTGAACAAGATTTAAAGACAATATGTTTAGAAGAACGGACCAAAATCACACCTGAACACTGCGACCCATTCATTTCTTCATACAGGAAGTGTCTTGAAGCCGTCGTTACAAACAAAGGCTTCTCCACTAAGTATTAAACACATTTCACTTAGCGTGTTCAATACTTTTTTCCCGTGTCATTCCTCTTTATTACACAGAACTTTATTTCTGGACTTTAATGTTGTGAATTCTTTAGATTTCTGGTTTTCTTCAGTTAATACTGACGTCTGGTGAAAATTTCATCTGAATAACCTCATTGGAAATATATTTACTGAAGAAAACGTTCACGCGTCCAATACTTATTTCCCCTGCTGCGTTATAAATAATATTTGGAATAAACAATTCTTCTGCTACACAATAGGCTTTTGTTGCTAAACAACATAACAGACAAAAATTAGGGTATTATATGCACAGGACAATGACTTAAACATGGTGCATTAGTACAGCATTTGATTATTGTGATGCACTCACAGGTTCAAACACGGCTCAGCCAATCAGATTCTAGAACTGACACGACCCTTTTTTATAAAAAGGAGATATAAAACGGAGCTCAACTGCTCATCACTTAACTATATAAATTGCATAGCTGCTTTAATATGGCCTTTATTAGGAGGCCTAGCAGTCCAAGGCCTGAGACATAGCAGTCTCTCTGACTTCCTTGGTGTTTATTAGAGACGACCAATTATTATGTCGCTTCTGCATGGTTCAAAATTCATCCAGATGCATCATCAGTAAAGTGATCCAGGACCGTGGTGTTTCAGAAATGAGGAGCTTTGGCTCAGAAGTTCTTTTTCTTTTCTTATTTGATCACTCTTCTATTTATCTCGATCTCATCGTTCCGGGCCAGAGGAGTCACATGACAAGCTGTGTTCTACTTTGAGAAAGAATGAAGCGACACTGGTGAGGGAACGACCAGTTACGGCTGCTATAACTTACAAGCAGTAACAAGAACTTGTCTCGCGGACATTCCGCAAGATTAAAAGTAACTATAAATGGATAGAAAGTACGTGCTGTTATTTAATAATTTTAAAAAATGTAACCATTGGCTGTGGTATCAAAGGAGTAAAACACGTCAGGTTGTGCTGTTACAGGAAAATAATCAACGTCAGGGTATCACATGGTGCTGATAATGTTAATTTCTTCTTATTGGAGGCTTTGACAGATATAATCTATCCCTAATGGTTATACTTCCTGTTTAAATGTATAGTTGGTCATCTATGTTGTGTGGTTTTGCCAAACTAATCAGTACGGTGTTGCTTCTTAACCAGGGTCCGAAATACAAGGGGTCCAAGAACTGCTAATTCTATATATAATATTCTAAATGTACTATAGGTTCATTTCTTTTTTTCAAGAAGAAGAAGAAACATGTTCTCATTTCTCACTGCTTCTATAACACCTGCAATTCAACTGGAAGAATTTTAATACACTGAAAACTATTTTCAGAAACCTTTCTGAATTTAATTCAAGGCATGGATCGAACCATTTGGAAACTGTGAGGTCAGAAGTGACCTCAGTTTTACCGACAGAGCAGCACGGAAGGCTCGAGGCTGACTTTAACGTTCCACTCACTGAGGTTCTGAAAATAACCCAAGGACAGAATATGAGAGCTGCCAAGAACACTTGGTTTCGGGCCTCCAAATCCGTTTTATTTCATCCACAAATTCATAAGATTTGCATTATGAATGTAAAGAACTGTCTTTCGGAACCTATAAAACTACTCTCAGCCTTAACGGATCCAGGCAGGTGGTTAGTTACAGTAAGCTCTGCCCAGTATTTTGCATTTTGCAGTATTTCGTGACAGAAACTCCTCTAAATGCATTAGGACACTGGTGTAAAAGTGTAGGCACCCTCTGGATCTAAGACGCACCTAAAACGCATCTGCAGTTAGTTCAGTATATAAAGTCTTAAGGCTTAACTCTGCGCTCAAGAAGCGTAATCCTGAACGGCGCGATACATCCGTTTATTTCTGCATTTTGTCTATATTATATTCAGAATAATTTACAGAATGTACGTCTATTCGTGTATAATTATTTATAGGCTGTAATGCTGTGTACGTTGTGAGTCACTTCATGGTACTTTACAATCTCTTATCAGAATAAATGTAACTCTTATTAAAAGATAATAATAATAATTTAGAACCAGGCCTAATAACATACGTTTAATAAGTCAACTCTTGGGCCAAAAATTATTCCTTGTTGGACAACTTAACCCTGTTTTTAATAATGTGCAAAAAAGTATTTTCACACTTATGTTTTAGGTTGTTTTTATTTCGTTTCTTTATTGACTGAAGACTGAAGTAGGGATAAAACATTTCAGGGTGTGCTTTTATGGGAAAATAATCAACACCATGGTGTTGTGGTGATGCAGAGTTACCGATACTACTGTAAAATGGATTCTTCTCCGTGCACAGCATGTTCCGAAATATTTCATTCCTCTCATACCCCAGCAATTCATTTAATATTCATTAAAACATTAGGTTGTACGTTTTATCCACTTGTAGCTACATTTACTGTTGGGAAACATCCTCAAAACAACTTACGTTATAGCTGCGTCTAAACAGTCTTTCCCTCACCAGCCTCTCTTTTATTTCTCTTTCTTAAAGTTAATAAAGCCAGAAAATGCAGCTTGCCGTGTTGCTGAGAAACCAAGAAAGCATAAAGTCCACTTTGTTGAAGATTTTTTGCCATAGAGTCAAATGTTAGATTGCTGACACTGGAGACTCCTTCCATAAACGTTAAATAAACCTAAGCATGCGACAGCACTGTGGTGTGAGAAAAGTTGACAGGAGCTTTAATGTCTTGGATCGATGTTTGTCGCAAGGTTGCTATTGAAAGGTTTTCAAAGGAGTCGGAAAGAACTGATCGCTGTCAGAGGCAGCATGATTTTTTTTTTTTTTTTTTTTGAAATAAAATATTTAAATGTCTTTTTGCTGGAAAGGAATCTTGGTTTTTATAAAAAGGTCATATTGATTTCGATGTAGTCTTCCAACCCCAATTAATCTTTAAAAGAAATGCGAGATGCAGAAAATGAAAGAAGCGTGAAATGGAAATAAGACACGTGTGAGAAGATAAGTGGCAAGTCTTGTCAGCCGCTTATCTATTTCATGCCACACTACACACGGCCATAGTGAGGAAACTGAGATCTGGAGCCAGTGAAAATTAAAATTCAATAGCGCTCGAAGAAATTCAGTAAGTGACTAAGTGCCGTCTGATCACTAGATAGAGGACTCTGCTTAGACATTAGCCTCTGACCCAGAGATGGTAGTTATGGGTAAGATTATACTTTAAGATAATAATATATATATGCAGAAAGTGACGCCTGGAGCGGCGTCCTGAAGTCCCGCATTCCAAACTCTTTGTGTGGCTTTATTTTTTCTCCCGCTGACCTTCTCTGCGAGGGATTCTCTGAAGTCCCTTTCTCAAAACAAACCCTGAGTATCAAAGGAAAAATACATTACATTAATTCATTCTATAAGCATTTCCTGATGGGATCATTTACTGCACGTCTCATTAGGCAACGTGTTTTGTTTTGTTTTTTGGAAAACCGATCTCAACCTTTTTTTTTTCGGACGATATGTCGAGCTCGAGAAGTTCCGTCAAATCTCTAACCGTTTCTGGATATGGTAAATAAAGAGATTTGCTACGTGGCACTCGGTGCGATTTACCTCGGAACCTTCACCTCGGGGCTTCCGAGGCTGTGCTCCAGCTGGCGGCTCATCCATATGCTGAATTCACCGTTCCCTCGGCATACAGTGGAACTGTCTGCATTTTTCCAGCTCATGAGAACCGCATAGCACCATTCAGGATATAACACATGAGCTTATTTCCATATTGAATAATAATAAAAAAAAAACGAGTGTGAGCATCTGTTGAATATTTTCTCTTAGTGAAATGTTCATTCTGATTACGTTTGAACGTGCACGAACATGGTAAAGTCATATCCATCATGCAATAATCAAGCAATGTCACATGATCAAGACTGCGGCTGCATTTTTTTTCCACGTTTACTAAAACGTTATTCTCCAGAACCCTCGGTTTATTTCCCAGCCTCTTTTAAGCCTCCATTGCACTGCACATCCTTACTCTGCCACTCAGTCACTCCCGGTGCCTCCAGACATTTGAGAGTCCTGCCCAGGATTCAACCACAGCATCAGCACCACAGCTCCTACCACTGCGCCACACAAGGTCACACAAGTTCTGCTTTCCTAGGATCTTCTGCACCATAAACCAAGGCGCTAACCACTACACCAACGAGGACGAAGCTGAGCTACGTTTGCTGTGGCTGTGATTTATAAAAACTGAATCGTGTGTTAACATGAGCCAGCAACTAAAGGTTACGCGAGGACTGGAGGTGGTTTCCTCTTTGGATCGAACTCTCAGTGGAAATTCTGAGGCTTGAGTACAGAGGCAACAGATGTTTGAGTTTGGTTATTATCAAAAACGTGTCCGGAAAAGGGAGGAGTGCTGGATTTCGGTGTTTTATCCTGACACCTTTCATCTTAACAAACCTTTGCTTAACCTGCAGATCACCTGATGGCCCTCAGTGAGGGACTAGTAGCAGAATGCCTTAGTGCAGCCTGAAGAGGGCAGTGTGTGTGATTTTGTTGCTCATAATCAAACTGTGTTTCCCAAATTGGTTTCCCAATAGGGTTCCAATATGTCTCAGGCACTGGAGTACTTCCAAGAACCAGGGTTAGGATCCTGTTTCCAAACCGAACCAACTGAATATGTAGTATAAGTGTCCTGGATTCTGAGAGATAGCAAACATCTGGATTGTCTGGGTTCACCAAGGACCAGTTTAGGAAACACTGTTATGAGCACACTGAAGCGGCCCTTTCAAACCCCAGAAGGGACCAATTTAGCATTGGTATAGAGCAGGAATGCCATTAAGGTGGTGATGGTGTTTCTCTGTAAAAGAGAGGGCCCTGTACATTAACCTCTCATGGAGCCCTAAAAAGGGGCAGTGCTGGATTTTTTGCAGATCATTGCTGTCAGTGTAGGGCTAGTGATCTATTACCTTGCAAAAACCTGGACTGCCTGGGTTCCCCAATGACCAGTTTGGGAACAGTGTCACAAACACACTGTGGTGGCTCCTTCAAACCACAAAAAAGACACATTTATCATCGGTATAGAGCAGGAATGCTGTAAAGGTGGTGGTGGTCTTTCTTTTTGACAGAAGGGGACCAGAAAAGAAAGTGTCCTAAAAAGTAACACAGCTGGATTTCGGTCTTTTATCTTGGAAACACACCTTTGCCCCGCCTCCTGATCTGGACCTTCTGTTTGTGTGTGATTTTGTAGATCAGTGGTCACCAACCCGGTTCCTGGAGTGTGTTAGATTTTGGTTAGAGATGAAACTGGGCAGGAAGGTAGCCCTCAGGGAAGAGGCTTGGTGACCAGTGTTGTAGATTTGTGCTTCAGATATGTGAACCGAATTTGAATCGACTCGTTTGTGAACGGATACCCTTCGTGTCAGATGAGTTAGCGGACCTGGGTTAGTGCTGGTTAGTGCTTTAGAACAATGAAACCATGAATCTTTACTGTGTGCATCAAACAGTTTGCGGTATTTCCACTTCTAAAAGCTTCATAATATGTGAACTGACTCGGGGTTGACTCGTTTGGCACTATCACAAATCCCCTTGTTGATAATGAGTCTTTATTGGTCACGTATACATTACAGCACAGTGAAATCGTTTTCTTCGTATACCCCAGCATGCCAGGAAGTTGGGGTCAGAGCGCAGGGTCAACCATGATACAGCGCCCCCTGGAGCAGAGAGGGTTAAGGGCCTTGCTCAAGGGCCCAACAGCTTGGCTGCACTGAGGTTTGAACCCCCGACCTTCCACTCAATCGTTCACGAATTTTTTCTTCATTCCGTGTTGTATGCCAAGCAGCATTTGTTTAGTGAGGTTTTGAATGTGAAAGCAGAGATTTCATATCTATCACGCTTATGATTACGATATTCTTTTTTTCACAGCCTTTCGGCAACCTGAGATGATCCAGCGATAAGTCGTTGAATAGAGGCGTCATTAGAGTTCATTTAGGCTGGTGGGCATGAGGCTGTAATGAGATTAGCCCGAAGGGATGCGCATCACACCACACACCACATGTTTCAGGACTGTGCTGGCACTTTTACTGCGTGTCTGAGTGAGCCATCAAATGAACATTCTCAAAAAATGCGAACGTCTGACGAGCGCATTACAGCGAGTGTCATGAAGGGAACGATGCGTGTGAGAGAATACGTCGCTGTCTACAGCGAGACTGGAAGAACATGTTATAACCTTAATGAATGTTAATGAACACGCGTAATTCGGATCATTTACCACCGTGTTGTTGAATGTGTTGATTACTTCCTGTGCAAATCCCAGGTCTATATTAATGCGCTTGCTCTAATACTTTATCGTTTCTATAGTAACCACTAGTTAACGGTGACTTGTACAGAGGATGCCCCATACAATAGAAACGAATTTTTTAAATCGTTCATTTCGGTTTTTTGTTTTTTTTTTAAAGGAGATGTTTACTAAACATTTGTGTAAGGAGTTCTAGTGTCAGAGCTTTGTAACAGAGAGAGAGAGAGAGAGAGAGAGAGAGAGAGAGGATGGTTAGGGAGCGACTGTTTATACCTACTATAATGAAATTGATAAGAAGAGCTCATTTGTTTCTTGTAACTATAAATGGATTAAAAGTAGAAAAAAGTAAATAGGTCATCATTAGCAAATTGCTGTAGTGTAAGAGGAATAAAACACTTTGGAAAGTGCTGTAAGGAGACAGGAATTCCAGATTGTTAACTATTTTCCTATAACAGCACGACACGTAGTGTTTTCTTACGTATCCAAAATATGCAAAATACAATCATCGCTATTATTTATTCTTCAGATCCCTCACCTGTAGCAAAACATACGATAGACGTATGACTGTATTTGTTCTTTTTTCCATCAAAATGACAAAGATAATGAGTCAGATGGTGTTTTATTCCAACTGCCTGTCATATTTGGTAAATAGATATAGTGCTTACGTGTAAAGAGACAGTTTTTAGCTGATGTGGCTGTGAAAATAGGAATCTAGATCTTCGGAGCTGCACTGATCTCCCCCTGTGAGCAGCACCCCAAAGGATGGGAGCAAGCGGGGGCTCGAAAAGAAAGATTTCAGCATCTCATCATGTGTTTGCATTTAAAATAATACGATTAAGGAAATATATTCTAGCTGCCATCCAAGACACATAAACAGTCCGCATTGAGACGACCGTGGATGGGTTTAGGAAAACACTCGTGCGCAGGATGTCTGTTGAATCTTACAGGGGGAAAAAAAAAACCAAAATGTGTTTGCATAGATTGTTTATTATATAATTCATTCTTGCACGTACTTTTCCGTAAGGTCTCACACCGCATGGCTCTCAGTGCAAAAAATGTAATAAATCAGTCGGTTTTAAAATATTTTTAAAATCTTATATATCGACTAGATAATCGATTCAAATTCAAACGACTCATTTTAATGAATGTATCATTTAAACAAGTCATTCATTATAACGAGTCGTTTGAAGCTGTAAATGATATGGGAAGAATGATATTAAATCAACCGAGTCGTTTTAACGGCTGATTCATTACAACGAGTCAATCGAAGGTGTTATTTATATGGGAAGAATAATGCGAATTCAAATGACTCAGTTTAACGAATGACTCATTATAACGAATGGTTCATTATAACGAGTCATTTGAAGTTATAGTTAATATGAGACCAATAATACAATTTCAAATGACTCATTTTAATGAATGAATCATTTAAACAAATCATTCATTATAACGAGTCTTTGAATTTGTAAATAATATGGGAAGAATGATATTAAATCAACTGAGTCGTTTTAACGTCTGATTCATTACAACGAGTCACTTGAAGGTGTCATTTATATGGGAAGAATAATACGATTTTAAATGACTCAGTTTAACGAATGACTCCTTATAACAAATGGTTCATTATAACGAGTCATTTGAAGTTGTAGCTAATAGGAGACCAATAATACAATTTCAAATGACTCATTTTAATGAATGAATCATTTAAACAAATCATTCATTGTAACGAGTCGTTTGAAGTTGTAAATAATATGGGAAGAATGATATTAAATCAACCGAGTCGTTTTAACGGCTGATTCATTACAATGAGTCACTTGAAGGTGTCATTTTTATGGGAAGAATAATATGAATTCAAATGACAGTTAAACGAATGACTCATTATAACGAATGGTTCATTATAACGAGTCATTTGAAGATGTAGCTAATAAGAGACCAATAATACAATTTTAAATTACTCATTTTAATGAATGAATCATTTAAACAAATCATTCATTGTAACGAGTCGTTTGAAGTTGTAAATAATATGGGAAGAATGATATGAATCAACTGAGTCGTTTTAACGGCTGATTCATTACAACGAATCACTTGAAGGTGTCATTTATATGGGAAGAATAATACGAATTCAAATGACTCAGTTTAACGAATGACTCCTTATAACAAATGGTTCGTTATAACGAGTCATTTGAAGTTGTAGCTAATATGAGATCAACAATACAATTTCAAATGACTCATTTTAATGAATGAATCATTTAAACAAATCATTCATTATAACAAGTCTTTGAAGTTGTAAATAATATGGGAAGAATGATATGAATCAACCGAGTCGTTTTAACGGCTGATTCATTCATACAATTTCAAATGACTCATTTTAATGATGTCGGGGTTAGGCCGGAATCAGAGCAGGACTATAGTCCCTAGCAGCCACTGCATCACTGTCACATGACCTCTGCACCTGATTCACACTGATGTTAACGAGCACTACTATTTAAGCCACGATTTACACTCCACAGATTGTCTAGATTTGTCATTTGTCGCCATACTTTGCTTTTGTTATGTTCTTTAGTCTCGGTACATTTTGTCTTTTACTTACTCTTTTATCTTTTCGCCTCCCTTGCCGGACAAATGAATGACTCCTTCTTAATGAGTGATTCATTAAATCAACTCAGTTGTAATTAACATGTGGAAAATAATACAAATTCAAAAGAATTCATGTAAATTAATATGGCAAGAATAACAAATGATTTATTAAAATCGAGTCATTTGTCATGAATAGTGCAAAAATAATACAAATTCAAATGATTCATTAAATTGATTATGGTAAAGAGATTTAATGTCAGACATTGAGGATGCTTCAAGAACATAATCAAGACTGTAACCAGACCTATATAAGTTAATTCATACATTTATATACCATTCCTGTAGCTGATTCAGTGTAGGAAATTTGAACAACCTGTTGGATGACCTTCGTCGTGTCTCCCGGTTGAAGGACACAGGGGGTCGTCTCTCTTATAACTCACACCTGAATAGTTCGGTCTTTGAGCTGCATCTGTTCCAACATTATCTGTCCATCTCCACGGTAACAAAATGCACCGGGATCAAAGGTCATTTGCGCGGTAAAATGAGCACAAGCTCATTACCTCTGTTCTTTTTTTTTTTTCTTTGACTCTCAGACCCTGAAGAGTGTTTTTAATTCACCCTAATTGGGTCCTGAAGAAATTGGAAAAAAAAAAAAGAAATTGGATTGACTTGTAGACTTTGGGAAAACAGGAAGCTCCATCCATTAAAACGAAAAGCCATGAACAGAGATTTCAGAACAACAATGCGGTCGGTTTATTTTCAATAATTATTTGATAATAACTTACTTTAAATGTTCATTTCAAATAAGTATTGGGCGCGTCCGCATTTATTTCAGTAAATATATTTCCAATGAGGCTATTCACATGGAATTTTCACCAGACATCGGTATCAACTCAAGAAATCCGCAAATATAAAGAATTCACGACATTAAAATCCGTAAATAAAGT
Source organism: Ictalurus furcatus (assembly GCF_023375685.1). NCBI lineage: Eukaryota > Metazoa > Chordata > Actinopteri > Siluriformes > Ictaluridae > Ictalurus > Ictalurus furcatus. The sequence goes on along the minus strand of NC_071267.1, from coordinate 26,158,292 downwards.
TCTGTGTAATAAAGATGAATAACACGGGAAAAAAAGCATTGAACACGCTAAGAAAAAGCAGTTCTCCAAGGCAAGGAACCAGCTGGAATCCGTAAGTAAATATACCCCCTACACACGATACTCTACGCACAGAAACCCAACAGAGTCCTGACTAATCTTATAACAGACTTTCAGCAATAAAATAATTCATCCATTCCACCGGTGCAGTGGAACGCCAGTGTACTGTTTGAAAAATATGATATGTACAAAATGACACAATATATACCATAGCATTTTGATTCTTAAGTAAACGATTTGATATTTGTACGATACCTCTGAATCTGCTACGATAAGATACAACTGAAATACTTAAGGCAACGGTTTGTTATTTGACAATACCACTAAATCTGCTATGATACGATACGATTCGACACGATTTCGATTCAGTAGCCTTCGATGGATATGTGAGCAACACCTCAGCATCTCTGAATCTAGGCTAGGCCTAATGTTCATTCATAAATGGTAATGATGTAGAGAAGGACTATTTTAAAAGTATCAGAGTTACAAGGAAATCGCCTTGCTAGCCTATTAAATTATACAGAAAAATGTCATGCTTTGCTGTGTTGTCTGTCCTGATGTACAGTTGTCTATACTTTTTAAAAGATAATAATCAATCCGAATCATCTGATCGTTGTGTCCTTACTGAAAACCATCTCAAACTGTATCACACGGTAAAATTGAATGTCCACCAGCACAAGGTTATTTATTTCAGGAAAATTCCCAGACTCTTTTCATCAGCAGAGGCACCGGGATAATGTCAGGCCCCCTGACCAAAGAATGCACCGCAGCCCCCTGTCTGGGACTATTCTTGTTCTGTTGGACTATTTTCAGCATCTGGGGTTTCCTTGGACCGTGTGTTCTGGAGGAAGTGGAGCGCAGGACCGTCTGTGAACCGTCTGTGAAGCGCAGGTCTATCGCTAGACCTAATCTTTTCACAAAGACTGTAATGTACAATCTGACATGGAGCTCTTTATTACAACTGATATTGCTAAACATGATTTATTTTTTTTAGTTTTTTTTTTTTTTTAGAACACCATGAGCTCTAGTGAAGGCACAAAACAAACCACGTTATAAATACGAGTCAATTAATTAGGGTATTCGATTTTTGGTCTTAAACAACTGTTAAACCCTATATTCACCTTGAATCCCATTGCATTCTATTGAAAAACAACAACAACAAAAATCAATACTGTAATGGAAACAGGCGATCTTCCATGGGCATGGTAATGAAGAACAGGTCTGGGTCCAGTCATGCACCGTGAATTCTTATCACTGCTCGATTATTGATCTGAAACTCCAGTTCACGTCATGGCTGCAAACATGAGGTTAGAGAGTTAGAAATCCCAGTGCATTTCTCAGTCATGTATGCACGGTGCAAAGGTCGGAGAGCAGTTCGTGCAGGTGTGAGGAGACTAATTACTGTTGTTTATCAGACGGAGCTCCTCGACCTGAAGCTCCGGTGCATGAAGCTGCAGCCTGGCCTGCATTTATTCATCACACACCCGCTATAGCTACAATCTTTAGTCACTGCTTCATCCTAATCTCCTCCGTCCTGCGTCCATTTGTGAGATTAAGGCTCATTGTTTACAAGCTCCCGAGCATTCATGAAAGAACGAAGAGTCAAGAGTCGGAGTGCTGCCTCAAATGTGGACTCTTCATTCTTTTTAGTTCCGATTTTCTGATTTGCTTCATGGCATTTTTTTTCTGTAGCAACACATCTGCTCGAGGTCAAATGGGTCATAAACCTGTCATTCGTGTGAATATTATCTCCTGAAAAAATGAGTACAAATTCAGTTTCCTCATACAGTTATTTTCATCACGCTTTATGAGTCCCGCCAGGATTCCGCCATTTTTGCAATTGCAGATTTGAACGCAAAATCAAGCAAACTCGCAATATTCTCAGGAGTCATCTTAACAGCTGATTCATTACAATGAGTCACTTGAAGGTGTCATTTTTATGGGAAGAATAATATGAATTCAAATGACTCAGTTTACCGAATGACTCATCGTAATGAATGGCTCGTTTTAGCGAGTCATTTGAAGTTGTGGTTAATATGCGACCAATAATACAATTTCAAATGACTCATTTTAATGAATGAATCATTTAAACAAATCATTCATTATAATGAGTCACTTGAAGGTGTCATTTTTATGGGAAGAATAATATGAATTCAAATGACCTAGTTTACCGAATGACTCATCGTAACGAATGGCTCGTTTTAACGAGTCATTTGAAGTTGTGGTTAATATGCGACCAATAATACAACTTCAAATGACTCATTTTAATGAATGAATCATTTAAACAAATCATTCATTATAACGAGTCACTTGAAGGTGTCATTTTTATGGGAAGAATAATATGAATTCAAATGACTCAGTTTACCGAATGACTCATCGTAACGAATGGCTCGTTTTAACGAGTCATTTGAAGTTGTGGTTAATATACGACCAATAATACAATTTCAAATGACTCATTTTAATGAATGAATCATTTAAACAAATCATTCATTATAACGAGTCACTTGAAGGTGTCATTTTTATGGGAAGAATAATATGAATTCAAATGACTCAGTTTACCGAATGACTCATCGTAATGAATGGCTCGTTTTAACGAGTCATTTGAAGTTGTGGTTAATATGCGACCAATAATACAATTTCAAATGACTCATTTTAATGAATGAATCATTTAAACAAATCATTCATCATAACGAGTCACTTGAAGGTGTCATTTTTATGGGAAGAATAATATGAATTCAAATGACTCAGTTTACCGAATGACTCATCGTAACGAATGGCTCGTTTTAGCGAGTCATTTGAAGTTGTGGTTAATATGCGACCAATAATACAATTTCAAATGACTCATTTTAATGAATGAATCATTTAAACAAATCATTCATTATAACGAGTCACTTGAAGGTGTCATTTATATGGGAAGAATAATACGAATTCAAATGACTCAGTTTACCGAATGACTCATCGTAATGAATGGCTCGTTTTAGCGAGTCATTTGAAGTTGTGGTTAATATGCGACCAATAATACAATTTCAAATGACTCATTTTAATGAATGAATCATTTAAACAAATCATTCATTATAACGAGTCACTTGAAGGTGTCATTTATATGGGAAGAATAATACGAATTCAAATGACTCAGTTTAACGTCATGTGACGTCATCACGACTCTTCGATTCACATGCATCGAACACAAGTACAGCTAAAACGTCTCGCTTACCAACAAACATCACTGCAAAAGAGCGTGCTTTATACACATCACATTTAATGTCCACGAAACAAGTCATGACTTATGTTCTAGCAGCTATATCTCCATCTCTTGAAGTAATCTTGAAGTTAATAAGACGACAAAAGAAAAAGCACAGCTTGTCATGCTACTGAGAAACCACAAAGAGTAAACTCGTCAATCTCGAAGACTTTCTTAAAGTTACAGCTTTACCTCTGACTGTTACAAGAGCTGACACTGGAGACTCCTTCCATAAATGTGAAATAAACATGTCCTAGTGAAAAAGTTAGTTCCTGTTCTTACTTACATCCCTCACCAGCCCCCCCCCTCTCTTGTTCTTTCTTTCTCCTTCTTTCTCTCTCTCTCTCATTCGTTCTCTCTCATTCTCTCTCTCTCTCTCTCTCATTCTTTCTCTCTCTCTCTCTCTCTCTCATTCGTTCTCTCTCTCTCATTCTTTTTCTCTCTCTCTCTCTCATTCGTTCTCTCTCTCATTCTTTCTCTCTCATTCTTTCTCTCTCATTCTTTCTTTCTTTCTCTCTCTCTCTCATTCTTTCTCTCTCTCTCTCTCTCTCATTCTTTCTTTCTCTCTCTCTCTCTCATTCATTCTCTCACTCTCTCATTCTTTCTCTCTCATTCTCTCTCTCTCTCTCTCTCATTCGTTCTCTCTCTCTCTCATTCTTTCTCTTGCTCTCTCTCTCTCTCATTCGTTCTCTCTCTCTCATTCGTTCTCTCTCTCTCTCATTCTTTCTTTCTCTCTCTCTCTCTCTCTCATTCTTTCTCTCTCATTCTCTCTCTCTCTCTCTCTATCTCATTCTTTCTCTCTCATTCTCTCTCTCTCTCTCTCTCTCTCTCTCTCTCTCTCTCTTTCTCTCAAAACGTTTAAAAGCTTGTCATTTTATCAAGAAACTCCTTTGTCTTGAAGACTTTCCAGAGCTGGGAAACTTTAAGTGTTACAAAGCGCTTGCAATTGAGACTCCTTCCATAAATGTTCACTAAATGTCTTCTTTAAAAAAAAAAAAAAATGTCACCACATCAATGATTTAGACGTTTTTCCTACTAAAAACAACACGTGTTTTTTTTTTTTTTTTTTTTTTTTATCAATTTATTATTAGTTTTAAATTAGGCAGAGCGCCCATTGTACACGTCCCTGTGTATGAGCTGTTGCTATAGAAACTAATATAAACCTATCGCTCATGTCACAGCTCGATCTACTGTCCCAGCCGTCGTGCAAAAATAATGCACACCTTCTGACCAATCAGAACCGAGAACTCAACAGCGCTGTCTTATGAAACAAATGAACGGATTTGATGGAATTTATCGCTTGTCGTTTCTCGTAACCTGCTTGGGATTTGTTCGTAATCATAATTCGGCCGCATTCCTAAATCTGACGAATTTCACGCACAGCACAAATTCCCAACATTCCGGTTACGTCTGGCTTCTCCTTTCGTTGTCACATCACGGTGTTGATGTTTTCAATGAAACCACCTTAAACAGTATCAATGCATCATGGGATACTGTAAATAGTCACTTTATAAACTTCGATTTAGACACGAATACGTCCCATAAAATTTCACTCTACGCCGATGACACTTTGTTATATGTTTCAAATATCACAGACTCTGCGACTGAATGCTTTAATGTTTAATACTTTTGGTAAATTGTCTGGATACAAAATCAATTTGGAGTACATCCGTACTTATGAGCCTTAATTTAGCTGCTAAAGCAGAGATCCAGGCCCTGCCCGTTATGATTCCGGTCACCAAGCATTTTATTCATCTTGGGATTAGAATCTTTTCTTCATTGTCTCGGTATATCCAAGTGGAATTATCAATCTCTCCTTGAAAAGATTAGGAGTGATCTCCAGTGCTGGTCTCCGCTCTCTTTGGCTCGTCATGGTACGATAGCCACTATTCAAATGAACATACTTCCAAGGTTAAATTTCCTATTAATTTAGAGGTGTTACCTCTGGCACCTCCTACTGGTTGTTTTAAAGATCTTAATACGATGGTAACAAAATTGATATGGAATAATAAAAGGCCTAGAATCCGCCTTAAATCCACGCACCGACCGAAATCCCACGGGGGTCTATCACTACCAGATTTTTGGCCCCATTATTTAGCGTTTCAAATGAGATCGCTTAGGACTTGGATCAATGCTGATTCTGTCGTGTCATGGCGAGCCATAGAAGCTACTATTACTCACCGCTTGTGTTTACAGGACTTACCCTTTTACGGGAATATCTAAGAAAATCATGGTAAATTTTGGACCAATTATATGTCATTCTGTTAACATCTTAAAATCTGGAGTACCCGGGTCCACTAGGGTCACTCCTCACCTGATGGTAAAGTGTATAGATTGTAATACGGTTTCTAGAGGTTCAGTGAGTGCAATCTATGAATCACTTCTGATATTCAAATAGTCCAGTTATGGGTTCCTGGGAGAGAGAACTTAGCACAGGGATCGATTGGGATACTGTCTGGGGAAATTGTTTTCCTACCTCATCAAATGATTGATTATAAATTAATATATAGGGCATACGCGACTCCCTGTTTGTTATATAAGATGTCCAGGTACGTATATGCGTATGTTATGGGAATGTTTTCGGACGGAGTCCTTCTGGTCCTCTGCTCGGGATGTGCTGTGAAGATCTTCTGAGGACTCAGATCCGAGAGGGCCCGATGCTTTTTCTTTTTCTTGATGCCTGTGCATTATCACTGACTGTTTATCAAAGGGAGATCCTGTCAGCTGCTCGTACCACTGCTTAAAATGTTATCTGAAAAGTGTGGTTGGAATCATCTACCCCAGTTATGTCGACTTGGCTGTCATATCTGATGGAGATCGCTCTTTGAGTGTGTACCACAGTTACAGTGCACGGTGTCAACAGAAGGACAGTACATTTTTCGGTTAGACCTTAGTGAGGTTCTATCAGACCTTTTGAGATTTTAACTGTACTCGGTAACCCTCTGTATGTTACTTTGGTTATGGGTATTATTTTGTCTCTTGCTTGTTTTGTCGATAGTAATGACTTTTTTCTTCATTTTCATTTCATGATCCTGGGCAGATGGTTCTGCGATGGACTGGCACCCTGTCCAGGGTGTACCCCGCCTTGTGCCCGATGCTGCCTGGGATAGGCTCCAGGTTCCCCGTGACCCTGAAAAGGAGTAAGCGGTAGAAGATGGATGGATGGATGGATGGATCCTGGGCAGATCTTGGTTGTATATAGCTCAGGCTGCTGTGGATCAGGTGGTTGAGCGGGTCATCCACTAATCGTAGGGTCGGCGGTTTGATTCCCGGCCCACTTGACTCCACATACCGAAGTGTCCTTGGGTAAGACTCTGAACCCCAAGCTGCACCGGATGCCAGGCTAGCGCCTTGCGTGTTAGCTCTGCTACCATCGGTGTGTCAGTGTGTGTGTGTCTGTGTGTGTGAATGGTTGAATGAGAACCAGTATAAAGCGCTTTGTAGAACCACTAAGGTTAAAAAAAGCACTATATAAGTGCAGGCCATATAGTTATCATTTTAAAAATGATAATAAAAAAGGAATCACAAAAAAAAAAAAAAAAAAAACCCTTCAGTTCAGACCTGAGGAATTGTACTTGGTCTCAACCCGCGGTGCCGGGTTTTTTTTTTTTATTTGCTTTGCGTTCACACTTAAGTCGTTCCTAATCGATTTTGTATTAAATGTACATGCCTGAAAGGGGTTTTGGATGTAACATGCTTCAAGATGACTGACTGATTAATAAATGATTAATAACTGAGCAAATTGAATTCATATATTTAACAAAACGATTTCTTTTGGAGCTCAATTTATGCTCATTTTATTAACCGTAGTTTGTTATAATTAAGTCAACAGAGCATCTTTCACTAAAAGAAGAAGAAGAAGAAGAAGAAGAAGAAGAAGAATGCACAGTCATAATGCCAGTATGCTAGAAACTACATCCTGTTTTTAGCATTAACCATTTAAAATAATAAAACAGGAACATTTTGTTACCATAATCGAGTTACCAAAAGTGAAATGTTACAGTAAGAGCATGAAACAAAGAGCAGCAGGAGGTGATGACGGTAAATAAACTATTTCAGCACCTCTGGCAAATGATACAAATCTAATCGCAATCTAAGAGCCATGGTGCTTAAATTCTATTTACCAGATTATACTTTACAGCAGGTAATTTTTCAGGTTAAGTACAAACAGGCCGCATGAAAGCATTTCCGCTGCGTTAAAAGATCGCACCGAGATTCTGAATGTTTCTGGTTTCCTTTCAGCTTAGCGTCCTCTGAGATACAGCTTACGGACTCGTAATGAGGACTTAACTGCTCGTGATGTGTTTAAAGCCCTGTCTGAAACTCATACACAGATTGAGGAGATGAAGAGGCATGGAGCATCGCCGATCAGGTAACAAGAGCCTGTTAGAGAGAGGCTTTATTTCGTGCTTTACTCGAATTGGACGCTGTACTTGAATTAGTTGATGCTGGATTTTCATCAAAGAACTTCTGTGAATCATAATTATTTCATAATCTTATAGAATAGAATAAAGAAGTTATTTATGTGCCGAGAAAGAAATTACACAGTTTATAATATAATGTATAATGGCGGAGACACAATGAGTTGTTCGTGGTTTCAAGGTTAAAGTACCCACAAACTCAATCTCAAACTATTAAATATAATCTATGTGTAATAATAAATATGTTATAAAAATAATTAAAAAAAATGAATGCATCAATAATGCACCAAAAGCCTCTAAAATCGTCTAGGACCCTCTTCACACTCACTACATATACTGTATCTCACTGCCACGCCAAACAACCTAATATCATTAACATTAGCTAGCGTAGCTAGCCGACTACGTCACTGCCAGCTCGCATTTGTGACTAAAACTGGCATCTCAGTGTCTGAGTGTTCAGTCTTTAAGTCATATTCTCAGCGGTTTAACAGCAACAATTAAAAAAAAATGTTATTGAGTTAGGCTTTCCGAATGTTTACTGGAGCGTTATTCCAGAATGAAGAAAAACATCTTCCGTCAGCTGAGCTACGAGGTACAGCTGCAATCAAAATGACTGAACCCCCAGTGCAAATCAGGTTTATTGTCAAAATGTACAGACTTCCAGCTGTTTGCGATGAACACATCAAACAAACGCGATTGAAATAGTTCAACACGACGAATGCTTCAAGTGGTTTCCCCAAATTCAACTGAACATGCAACTTATAATGATTTCTACAGTTTCAAAATTATTCACCCCCCCTGAATAGAATCAATTACAAATTTCATATGCAGAACAGGTGTTGTCTGAAGCACACCTGATGCTAAACTAATCAAGGGCTTTATTAGTTGCAGCAGGTGTGCTTGAGCTGGAATGCATGAAATACCTGAACTGGCTAGGGGTAGAAAATAAATGAAATACCTGGACGCGGCAGAAAAAGGAAGATATCAATGGCTGCAAGCAGATTTGTGAGAAGGCAGGTTGTGAAAAACCCTCGAGTGACTGCAAAAGACCTGCAGCAAGACCTGGTGGTAACAGACACTGAGGTTTCAGTGAGCACAGTAAGGAGCGTACTAAACGCAGAAGGTTTCCATGCCAGAACTCCAAGATTTACACCACTACTGACCCAAAAGCACAAGAAAAGTCGCTCAAAATCATATAAATAATCCACCGAAGTTTGGGGATTCTGTTCTGTGGCGCGATGAAACAAAACTGGAACTTTTCAGCACGATGGATCAGCGGTATGTCTGGAGACACTGGAGACTCCTTCCCTGAAAGCGAAATAAATGTGTCCTTATGGAGGCTGCACAGTCTCTACGATGATACGTTTTTCTTTGTTAACTATCAACACGATTTTGATCTGTTTTATTATTAGACTTAGACTACTCTTCCAGAGTTTAGTCACGATGTAAGACCTTCCAATGGCTGAACTACGACTGATCCTCTGGGATAACCATAGACCTGTCTCAGAGAAGCAAAGTGCTTGTGATGGGCCATACTGCTTCAGGAGATCAGTTAGATCGTTAAACATCACATTCAGCTCTTTAGACATGATAAGCAGGACTTTGTAGTCACTGCAGAACTCCATATGAAATGAAATTAGGGCGTGCTTAGATGCTCTCTTCACGATAAGGATAGAAGCTGCTGCATTCTGCCAGCCAGCAACACCATCTGGGTTTGGTTTATTTCTTATTTCAGGTGACTTTAGCTGATAGTACACAGTCGTAGAGATTTTTAGTCACATGCGAATCTAAAGATAAAGCAGCACCAGATGCCAAACACCAAGCACCAGTGTCAAACTGAAGGCCCACGGGCCAAACACAGCTGGCTGCCTCATTTCAAACTTATAAAACTATTTTAAAAATAATCTAGAAATGGTCTACTCAACATTTTCGCACGTGTCACTGTACAGAGCATGCGAGCTAGCATTTGCAGTGCTGTAATGCTAGATAAAATTGATTCAGTTTTATTGCAAGGCATACCCGTGTCCAAAAAACGGGATTTGACTCCATATAGAATATAGAATTTGAGTTTGACACCCCTGATCTAGAGTCCTTAAGTGTATCTTTTGTTTTTATAGAAAAAATATCACGCTCCATGGTGAGATTTATAACCTAATTGCAAGCAGACTTAGTATCATATAACATAGAAGTTAGAAGTATAATTGTGTTTCAGCTTAGAAGTTAAAGCCAGCATTGTTTATGTGCATGTCCAAGGGCCTAGATATGAAGAGAAAACAATAGTGGACCTAAAACAGAACCTTGTGGGACACCTGATTGTCTTCGATAACTTTAGCAAACCTTAACAGTCTGTGACACGAGATCTAATTGTCTGTCTAATCTAACTGTGTTTTAAATTCTGCACACAACTCCAACAATACTCGGACTTTGAAAAATTTGAAAACGGATCTTTTTCTCTACGTTTAGGCCTTCCGTCCACACTCAGACAGCGGAAACCGAGCTTTCTGGAAACGCTCTCGCAAGGGGATACATTCGAAAACGCCATTTTCTCGTTGTAGTGTGGACTGAGAAAACGGAGATATTCAAAAAAACGATCTTTTACTTTCCATAGATAAACGCCTGAGGGAAATGACGCAGGCTGAAGCCTCTTACGTTTTTACGCATGCGCAGTATAGGAATGTGAGCGTTTCCAGATGTTTCCGTGTGGACGAGCGATTTTTGGAAAACGTTTGAAAACGCTCTCCATTCGAAAAGTCAACTTACAGGTCTATCCGGATTCATGTGAACATAGCCTGAGGCAAGCAGCAGGCCATTGACATCTTTAACCAGTGCAGATTCTATACTATAGTGCGTCCAAAAACATAGATAAAAAATACTTTAAATCTTACCAAGAAAAGGCGAATTGGAGATTAGATAGAACTCAGAAAGATTGGAGTTTCCTAATCACAGGCGTCTTAAATAATGTTCGGACATGGTCCAGGTTTATTATGTACAGCAATAGCAATGTCTCCCCTGTCACTCATAATAATTCCAAATGTATCTTTGATGGTATTGAGTGAAAGATGCAGGTAGTTGGTATTTGAGGATAATATCAATGTTATATCCAATAGGTCACAGCTAGACATTCTTGGATAATAGCACCTCTCGGGTTATCATCATTAGAGGATGGACTAATAAATAATGGATCGCTAGCAAGCCTGCTACTGAATTTTAATCCTTATGGTCTTGTCCTTATATGAGAACTCATTTCTGCTAAGGTCTGGAGGAAGTGGAGAATCATAAAAAGCTTGATCACTTTTTTTTTTGGGGAACAGTGTTAAATAAGAACACAATGTTGTTGAATAATGATCTAATATTGTTCTCATTGCTTTGAAAAGTAAGCTGTTCTGCATAGGGCTTGATGGTACTGAGAGATTCCCTTCATGCTGTTCAGAAGATGTCCATCTTATTTTTCCATGGGAAGAATTGCTGGAGGATGTGCAATTGTTCACTGTACCAAAAGGTCGGATCTTATATCTATTTTATTTTCCCTTATGAGGTAATTTTAGAGATGTAGCCCTCAATTATTCAGTGTACAGAACGACAGTATATCTGTCTTATCTGTGGAGAGTATAGGGCCAGGATTTTGTACACATCTAAAATTCAAAAGTGATGTCTGATCTCACTGTATCTTGCTAATATCGACCCCAAAAGCCAGTATTGAATCTACCACGTAATTACACAAATCATTATTTTTTCATGGAATAAAATATACATTTAGAGTACTTGTAATATTAGAAATGTTTATCATTTTCACTGCTAATATTTCTGAGAGAATTTCTCATTACAAATGTTCCCAATCCTTAGTACTAATGCTAGTCAGAAAGCTAATATTTGCTAACCTGACAGAAGCCTTTTGTAAGGCTTACAGTCTTCACTGCTAATGCAAGTCAACTAGCTCACATGAATCGAGCAGACAGAATTTCTGAGAGGATCTTTTAATAAATGTTCTTTTTTATATTTATATTTATACACGCCAGCTAGCATAAATGAGCTAACCTGACAAGATTTGTAAGTCATATTCATATATTGTATTGTATTATATTGTAAAATACTATTATTTACCTATAAAGCACTAAACGGTCTCGCGCCACAGTATCTAAGCGACCTCTTTGGTTTTCTATGATCCGCCACGCCTACTTAGATCAAAAGATGCAGGCTATCTGACGGTACCTCGAATAGTGAAGGCTACAGCAGGGGGAAGAGCTTTCTCTCATAGAGCCCCACAGTTATGGAACAGTCTTCCAATTAGTGTTCGGGACTCAGACACAGTCTCAGTGTTTAAGTCCAGGCTTAAAACGTATTTGTTTACTCGAGCCTACCCTGACTAGACTTTCTGTTACGCTAAGCACAGTCCTAATAATCTTTTCTCTCCCTCTCTCCTTCTGCTGAGCCACACACGATTTTATGGAGATACTAGAGATCCTGATCCTCTCTGCTCTCCGGACCTGCCTGATCCGTTTCGGATGTCCTACCTCTGGATGGAGCTCTCATCTACTCCAATTCCAGACTGCTGGGACTACGGCTGCTTCTAAAGCCAAACAGACTTCGTATAAAACCATAATGAACTTCTTCACACTATCCGTTGTTACCCAGATGAGGACGGGTTCCCTTCTGAGTCTGGTTCCTCGCAAGGTTTCTTCCTCTACAAATGCAGTCATAAACCTACTGAGAAAAAGGATGTGTCTTTGTGTCCACACATGGAAGTGGTTTTGTTGTTGTTGTTGTTGTTTTTAATTTCTTAACCAGTTAGCTAACATGAGCTAACCTGACAGAATTTCTGAGATCATTTTTCAGTCGTATTTCTAAACATTCTAGCCTGTGCTGCTAAAACTAGCCACATATGTGGAATTTCTGAGAGGATTTTTTTTTTTCGCATATAGTCATTAATGTTTATAGTCATCACTGCAATTGTTAGCCAGTTAGCTATAAGATAAGCTGACAGGAATTCCCAGAGGATTTTTTCTTAGTCATATTTTTACGAACGTTTATATACTTCACAGCTAATGCTAGCCACATACATAAAGTGATCTTTGAGTGTTTTTCAATCATATTCCTTAACGTTTACAGTCTTCACTACTAACGTTAGGCAATTAGCTATTGCGCTAACCTGGCGGTAATTCTGAAGGGATTTTTAGCCATATAGTTTTCCACTGCCAACAATAGCCCCATATTTAACATGTGCTAACCTGATAGAGATATGATTTATCAGTCATATTTCTGAATGTTTATATTCTGTACTGCTAATGCTAGCCAGATGGCTAACATGAGCTAAACTGACAGGATTTCTCATGCTTACTCTGACATTACTGACAAAATCACCATTTATCATGATATTAATTTATTTAGCGAGTGCTTTTATCCAACACTATTTAAACACACGTCCTTCCGGCCGCTAGCACAGAATACCCTATGCTGTCCTTATGATATAGTAAAATACAGGAATAATATATAAATATGAGAGCAGTAACACACAAAATAAGCATACAATGAAAGTATGCAGATTCGATTATAAGCATCATCAAGCCATTGATATTATAATTCAGCAATACGTTATATCAGATTTGAATATATATTAAATGTGTGTTGTTTTTTTTTTTTACAGAAGTCACATATGCATGTATATGACAGTGAGATATTTCCATGACGTGTTTGTGATTTCCTGTAGCTCGACTTCTTATCTAGACAGGAACACATTCTGTGTTTGTAGTATGGGTTCAGAGAAATATAGCCTTCTCGCTTTCTGTGCTCATCCCTTTGAAGTGTTTATTTTGTACCTCGAGATAAAACAACGACATTTCACCAAACCGATCGCTCCGCCATTGCAAACCTGTTCATCATTCGTGTCGACACACCATTAGTCCGACCTATTCGGCTGAAAAAACTGGTGATTAATTGAACTTTAATTGGGAGGTGAAAGCTGTTCATGCATTCTCGATGCTTCCTCTGCTTGTTTCGTGCTGTTCCGCGGCAGCGTGTACAAAGACGTCTTGTTTGCTCTGATTTTATCAGTAGAAACATCTCTAATGACGGCACATTCATTAGCCCTTTGATTAGTCCATTTGTCCTTGAAAGATTTGTTCGGTGACATCTTATTAACGGCCCCGTTACTCAGCCGTTCAATCAGGTCTTTTATAAAAGGCAGGGATGATTTAATTCTGCCTGAATGCAAACACTTTAATCTATAATGATTTTATCCATAAATCTTTACACCTAGGATATGATTAAGAGAGGAAACACTCTATCTGCGATTCATCAAAAACATCTACTGTTTGCTAAATTATTCTAACAAATGAAAATATGACAGACTTTATATATACAAAGATGACTAAAGCGCTATCTATCTATCTATCTATCTATCTATCTATTTACAGTGCCGTCCATTAATATTGGCACCCTTGGTAAATACGAGCAAGGTAGGCTGTGAAAATTGTCTTTATTGTTTAACCTTTTGATCTTTTGTTAAAAAAAAAAAGAATTCACAAAAATACTCTGCTCTCATGGAACTCAAACAATTGCAAATAAAACACAGGTTTATGAAAAAATATCTTGGTTAAATATAGGTGTGCAACTATTACTTGGATGTTTTAGTCAATACTTTGTGCTAGCTCACTTTGCCAAGATAACAGCTCTGAGTCTTCTCCTATAACACCTGATTAGGTTGGAGAATACATGGAAAGGGATCTGAAGCTGTTCCTCCATACAGAACCTCTCCAGATCCTCCACATTTGGAGGTCCACGCTGGTGGACTCTCCTCTTCAGTTCACCCCACAGGTTTTCTATGGGGTTCAGGTCAGGGGACTGGGATGGACCTTGATTTTGTGGTCAGTAAACCATTTTTTCAAAACATTAAAGAGCCACCAACATATTTAACCATGTACATGAAGTACTTTTCCATATGGCTACCTCTATGTGTGCCAAATCCACCTCTATTACTGTCAAAAAGCTCTATTCTGGTTTCATCTGACCATAGAACCCGATCCCATTTGAAGTTCCAGTAGTGTCTGCACACTGAAGACGCTCGAGTTTGTTTTTGGATGAGGGTAGAGGCTTTTTTCTTGAAACCCTTCCAAACACCTAGTGGTGATGTAGGTGACTTCAGATTGTAGTTCTGGAGACTTTCTGACCCCAAGACACAACTAACTTCTGCAGTTCTCCAACTGTGATCCTTGGAGATTTTTTATCCACTTGAACCGTCCTCTTCACAGTGCGTTGAGAGGATATAGTCACACGTCCAATTCCAGGTTGATTCATGACATTTCCAGTGGACTGGAACTTCTTAATTATTGCCCTGATGGTGGAAATGGGCATTTTCAATGCTTGTGCTATTTTCTTATAGCCACGCCCCATTTTGTGAAGCTCAACAAAATTTCGCCACACATCACAGCTATATTCCTCGCTCTTACCCATCGTTATGAATGACTAAGGGAATTTGGCCTATGTGTTACCTCATATTTATACCCCTGTGAAACAGAAATCATGGTTGAACAAATATATTTTTCTCATATGAATTCATAGTGGTGCCAATAATCGTTGCACTCCTATATTTAACAAAGATATATTTAGTTGATAAACCTGTGTTTTGTTTGCAATTGTTTGATATCCATGAAAGCAGAGTATTTTTTTGTGATTTTTTTTTAAACAAAAGATCAAAAGGTTAAACATGGGTGCCAATATTAGTGGAGGACACTGTATTTATCTATGTATCTATTTTAAACAGCAATGCATCAAATGATTAAATTCTTGGGGTTTTTTTTGCAAGCAAAACAAAATAACATTGTTGCTTTATTTTCTGCAATCTAAACACTAAAATACGTATATACCATTAATACATATTTACTATAATATATTTACTACGCTATAATATATATCATTGATAAATATTTACCATAATATATTTACTACGCTATAATATATAATATCATTAATAAATATTTACTATAATATATTTACTATGCTATAATATATTTACTACATTATAATATATAATATATCATTAATAAGTATTTACTATAATATATTTACTACATTATAATATATAATATATAATATATAATTAATAAATATTTACTATAATATATTTACTACGCTATAATATATAATATACCATTAATAAATATTTACTATAATATATTTACTACGTTATAATATATAATATATCATTAATAAATATTTACTACGTTATAATATATAATATATCATTAATAAATATTTACTATGGTATATTTACTATGCTATAATATATAATATATCATTAATAAATATTTACTATGGTATATTTACTATGCTATAATATAATATATAATTAATAAATATTTACTATAATATATTTACTATGTTATAATATATAATATACCATTAATAAATATTTACTATAATATATTTACTACGCTATAATATATAATATATCATGAATAAATATTTCATCTAAACTGCATCTTATTCACACTGTAAAAAATAATAGGAGCCAAGCATTGCTCTGAAATATAGTGAGTTTGTTTTGCTTCTAAATATAAATATTATGCTTTACCTTAAATCTATCAAAATTTTTGCTCATTAGCATTCACCAATCATGAACATCAGCTTCACTGCACCATTCTGTGTGTAATGTTTTTATTTCTTTCCATTTAAAGACTTTTAGATTAGAAACAGGCCTTTAATAAACAACATGAACTGATGCCTAGAGGAATTAAGTGAGTCTTAACGATCCGTTCCAACCTGTCCAGCCATCTGTAATTGAATCAACGCTAATTAATGTGGACTTAATATTAGTCATGTTGTAATAATGTTAGTTAAATGAACCGTAATTCCTTCAATTAACTGCCAACTACATATTCATTAAGAGATTCATTTGTGATAAGGTTGGGAGATGGGACCATATGACTCACATATTAGATGTCCAAATGCACATACGCACCGATTGTGTCATTTTTCCCCTTTTGTGTACGCATGAAATGAACATATAATTTAAAAGATGCTTTCAGATTATTAATGACACGCTGCTGCTGCTGCTGCTGCTTCCGCAGACACGTTATGAATAAATGGAAATTTTTGATCTAGTTATATACGTTTTGTGTCTTTAACGAAAAGGTGATCGGACATTCTTCTCACGAGTGAACACGCAGGTTACGCTGATGAATACGGGTCCCGTTTGCTTTGTATTGGTCATGAATATGGAAATTCATGGCTTGTTATCATT